>NW_010363634.1:366635-367049 GCF_000414095.1 Morus notabilis | reverse complement strand
TTAATACGACCCCACGAACTACTCAAGCCGCGGGCCCCATGACTGGACAAGCCATGAGGTTCCATGACTAAACAAGCCATGGTTTTCAAAGCATTTTCTTTCACAAATCAATCCCTTTCTTTAAAACATTTTCAATGCCAAAATCCTTTTTGAAAACAGGCTCACAAGGAAAAGGGATAGAAATCCTACCTCGCACTATCAAATCTGGGACTAGCGTTGCCTTTTTCTGGCTTCCGCTTCCTCAAGCCCCTTCAGTCTGAATCCTTAGTGATCACTAATGCAAAACAATACTTTATGATTAATTATCATTCCTAAAGTAATCCAAATCTCAATTTCCAACCAAAATTTCCTATTAGTGTGCCCTAATCCATTTTCATGTTTCAAATTATCATTCCAAGGGTTTTCAATCTCAAA
>NW_010363634.1:322160-365677 GCF_000414095.1 Morus notabilis | reverse complement strand
TGGTTTAAAATAAATTACTGAGAATAATTTAAATACCTTGAAACTATTTAAACTCACACGTGTCAGAAACATTTATTAATTAAACTCAATTAATAATCTAGATTAGGCACACTAATAATCTCAATTACCTTAATTAATCTTAATTAATTCTTCAGGGTGTTACAATTGTTCATTAAGATTAAAAGATTCTAAAATGACCACATATAAACAGATAGATATATCTCTATACTATCCCAAAAAATCTCCTCTCAGTTTCATTTTGATCCTCATTCAAAAAGTTTATCAGAAATTTCAAAAGCTTTATGTCCAGAAATAAATACGTCAACACAAGTATGACAATCACAATAACGTTTACAGAAATTAAATTCTCGTAATATGATTACATCATTATCCTAGCAAAAAATTAAATTTAAAACATAAATATAATTAAACTAACATAGTACAAAAAAAATCAAATAATATTTTTATAACAACAATAATAAAAGCATAGTTTTAGTACAAACACTAGTTGCAGATAAAGTTTCTAATATGCTTTGGATATCTCCTAACATGACTCAGAACTCTTTCTCCAAAATTTAAACTTAAAAACTAAAAATCACAAACTTTGAAATTTAAACTAAGAATTACTAAAACAAAGATTTTTCTCTTTTTTTTTTCCTAAAGAGCTCTAAGGCTCGAGGGATGCTTTGAAGAGTTAGGAAAGCAGCCTATTTATAGGCCTTGGAGTGCATATGAGTCCAACGCATGGATGCTGTAGAGTCATGGAGCAAGCGCACTTCTTTTTCTTCCTCCGAAATCACCATGAGAATCCAATATTTTGGACTTAATCCAGTGCGGCAAGGACTACGTGAAACTGGATTTCTATTGGCCATCAGAAATCAACAAACATTTCAAATTGATCCGGACCATTGACTTAATAAGCATGATACGTGACGCAACTGGATTGGTAGGAGAAAGCAAACTCAAATGGGAACAAACACGAGAAAGATGCTTTCCAACATGTGAGGCCCGCTGATGTTTCTTTGTCTGCTCACTCTCTTCTCCCAAAGAATGTAATGCACTCTCCAATCCTAACCATCTAAGTGCTTCGATCTAACGGATGTGATTCAAGCTAAAAATAAAATAAAAATTATTATATTTATATTATATAAAAACCTAATATAATATAATATATATAATTTATTTATAATAATATTATATTGTTATATACACACACATATATATACTATATTATATAAATATTTTTTTATACAAATTAAAATAAAATAAAAATACATAAAAAAATAAAAATCTAATAAAACCAAAATAAAACATAATACATAAAAAAAACTCAAATAAATTAAAATCTCGAGAATTAAGCCGATTTTTTCACAAAATTAAGTAACCTAACTCTATTTGGTAGAGTTATCAACAAGAAATTTGCATTATGAAAATCGTAGCTTATTATTACGGTTATCTTTGTTTCACTAGTATATGCGCTACACAAATATTGTTGATGTTGCAAGTTATTTGACAAAAGATGCAAGTAATTGAACATTAATAAACAAACCGATTAGTCTTGTTGACTTAAAGAATTTAGAGTTAAAAACAAAGTTCATAATTAGCAAAAATCACAATTCACAGCTCTTGGCAATGTGGTCTCGCGCATATCTAGAAAGACTAGAGTCCAAAAAAAAGGGGAAACTAAAATTAAATTAGAAATAAATTTCGGCAATTATGCAAAATAGAAATCTCCAAAAATAACTATGCCAAATACAAGATGTGAATGACATGGACATTAAAGATATGAGCCGTCTAGATTTAAAAGGCCTCACGTGATGTTATTTTTTTTTTCCTCAGAAAAATTTAATTTACACGAGAGACTAGATCAGGCAATTGTTCTTAAGATGAACACACATTTTCGTTTATGCAAGGAAAAAAAAAAAAGTATTCTTCTCACAATTGCTTTGATTAAATCTGACATTAAAGGTGGAATTTATAAGACTAGAAAAAACATATAAGAAATTTCAACATTCCTGTAAACACAAGGCAAATTCCCGTATTTCAATATAAATTTTATAATTCCCCTTGAATTATGCCACTTATATGTATGAAGATATTTCTCAAACTTTAAAATGTGCCTATTTGAACCTGCTCTATAAAACACCGCCAATTTTGCCATTAGTATATAAAGGCCCGTTTAGTTCGCTGATTCGAGTTTTTAATTTGAGTTGAGATGTGACTTTATGTGAGAGCTTTTTACTGTAGCAAAAAAGTTAAATGTGATTGTTTCTGAGAGCTTTTTACTGTAGCAAAACTCAAATTTTAAACTCAAATCGGTGAAATAAACGAGGCCTTATTCTTTCCTGTTACTACGTAGCTCCATGGAGTAACTATTGCACTGTACTGGTTTATTCGGAAAGAAAGGGCACGTTTAGAACTCATTTCAAAATAATTTATTTTTTGTATGAAAATAAAAATAAAAACGTTTTCAATCTCATACATAAATTATTTTTAAAAATGCATTTAGTAATTTCATCAAGAGATTATTTTTAGTATAAAAAACACATTAATTCTCTCTCTGCTCGAGAGAGAAGAAAACGAAAACAAAAATTGAAAAATGACTAAAAATTATTTTTTATTTCTCTCATTTTACACTAAACCAAAAAATCATTTTCATTTCTATTTTTTATCTTTATTGCGTCAAACGCCGTTTTAAAAACGTTTTCATTTTTTTTCTCAAAAAACATGAAAAACAAAAACAGAATAAATTCTAAACACGGCATTCATCGAGCCCCTTATCTTACCCTCAGAGCCCCTTATCTTACCCTCAAACTCCGTCACACACCTAAGTACAACCGTCCAAAAAAAAAAAGACCGATTTAAATAAATGTTTTAGAAATCATAGTAACTAGTACAATGATCATAATTTAGAGGGAATTATCGAGAAATTTACCCTCAAGCGAATACATGGAAGATTTTTATATCATTTCTTAAATAAATGCCATAAAAAAAAAAAAAATTAAAGGGGGAAAACACTTGAAGCTTTGACATATAAGTGGTGTAATCCAGATAATTTATTAGATCAACTGATGTTCAGGTTCTTTTGCCAACAAGAGAACCAACCGTGGTTCTTCGCCTTCTCACGCATTTGAAACTTGATCTATGATTATGAAAACACGTCAATTCAGCTTATATACCTTTTATTAGTAAAACAGTATTTTCTAAGGAAGGAAAAAACTAGTAAAACTCCAGTCCATTTTGCTGATTTATCTACAAAGCCGACTGGAAAATCATCTCCGCGAGTTCCTGCAACGTGAAACCAACATAAAGTGGTTAATTTTATCTTTCATCTGCTTGGCGATAGAATCCGCGCAAAGGCAAACCGAGATCAACAAATTATAAGACTGCAGAGGGTAACCAACGTTTGAAATACTATTTCATAAAATGTCAACTCTGAAAAGGGTAGGAGAACAAGAAACAATAAAAGCAACTTTGTTCTCCCTCTAGAAATGTAGCTGGGCAAAAATTTGTTCAGTAAAATGATAAGAACTGTTGCCACAACTTTGTGTTTTAGGATACCTGCTTCGCGGATGGAACTTTGGGTTCTCCCCATTGCAAAGCTTTCTTCTCAAGAAGTTCAAAATCGGCCTTACCAGTCTGTGTGAAGACGAATCACCATGTTTTAGGTCACGAAATGGCATTTAGAACCAAGACACGGAGAGCACATAAGAAGCCTCTTACCTCTATTAGAGCCCCAAGTTCAGTGTCGAAACTCGCGTATCTTTTGCGGACAAGCTCAGCAAGAGAACCATCCTATTTTGTGATTAAGGAGGGAAAAAAAATTCCATTATCAGGAGAATGAAAATAAATTTTGTTTATAAAGTGAAACACGAAGGAAAGAGGAGTAATATAGGCATATAACCTCAATGATCTTGGCAGCATTACAGAGTCCCCGGGCCAGCGTATCCATTCCGCTAATGTGAGCGATGAACAAGTCCTCAACGTCTGTGCTCTCTCGCCGTCTATGTACGGTGGTATGGAGCAAGAAATCAATACAAAAACAAATGGCATTTAGAGACATCCAAAAAGCATGAGGGAGAGAAAGAAGAAAGCATGAATCGAAAGGAAAGAAAGAAACTAACAATTTTGCGTCAAAATTGAATCCTCCAGGCGCTAGGCCTCCCTGCAATGAAAAAATCAAAACGAAAAGATAAATGGATTCACCAGCAAAAATTTTCAATTTTATACAAAAAATTGTTTGAGAACCATTTTTAACATACATTTTTCACCACACTTTGCATCACCATAGTTGCCTCTGCAATATCAGTAAGAAACTGATCTGTATCCCAGCCTGCAGGGATAGAGGTTCCATGTCACTTAAACTTCTACTTTGCACGATGGCAACATTTTAATGCTGAATATAAAAAGTTTCGCAACTATTGAATACCAATCTGAGGATCGCCAGTGTTTGCATCGATGTTTCCTAGTAGATCATTGAGTCTTGCAGTTTCAAGCTCATGGTGACAACTGCAGAATGAAACAATATCACGGTTACGAAGCATGATTTTACAGTTTCATCTATGGAGAGGCTGAAAATAAGGCTTGAGATCTGAAATGTGATGTACCTGTGGCCTGCTAGTGTTGCATGGTTGCACTCGATATTGAGTTTAAATTCTCCTATAAGAAATGCAACAATGAGGTTGAAATTAATTCTTATGACAACAAGGGAAATATTATTTCGGCTTCACTGAAGTATTGTAGTACAATGTCAAGGATATTTCAGTAAGAAAACAAAAATATAAAACAACAGCAGCGAGCTTTTATACAAACTAGAAAGAAACATATCCTCAAAGACAAAATCCAATTACAGGAGTTAAATTAACCTATTGATATGCAATTTTAGCTTTCAAATTCTAAACCCCAGGTGAAGAATAAATACTAGGGAAGAAAGTCCCGTGATTCCAAATACTTAGCTCATGAACATAGTGAATACTAGTGCCTAATGATAGGGAAAAATTGGGAATATGGATACGAAAATCACCTATAAGACCATATTTTCGCAAGAAATTAGCCGTTGTTGCAGCATCCCAGTCATACCTGAGAAGTTAAAATTGTATATGAACATAGTGATGGATGAAGCCATGATACCACGAAAACAGATTTATTAAAATAAAAAAAAGGACTTACTGATGTTTGGTGGGTTCTTGGGGTTTAGGTTCAATCAGCAGGGTCCCTGAACAGCGCAGAAGAAGATATATAAGCTCGTTGCTTAACTTTTGGCTCAGTGTAAAACACAAAGATGTCAAACAAATTAAGAATTCCAGGGGGAAAGAAAAAATGCTCGCGTAATTTCAAATAGAAGTGATAATGAATTTTGCATTCTATTCTTTAATAAACAATATTTGTAATCACATCATGTTAATACCGCGTCTATATAAATGAGTTAGGTAGCATAGTTTAAAAATAAGGTACCCTTGAATCCAATTTTCTTCTTGTAGGCAACAGCAGCTTCAAGAAACCTGGCCTGTTGGTAGATAAACAGAAGCTCAAGTCAAGGAAAAAAGCACAGTAATGATACTAACAAAGATAGAAGGGCAGTACAAATATGCGAGAAATATTCCATAGAGAGTTGAAACAACAGATATTCATGACAGGAACACACCATATGATCGAGTTCTCGTCCCATGTCAGTGTTCAAGAGACTCTGGTAACCCTCACGGCCGCCCCAAAACACGTAATTTTCACCACCTAAATAATGTGTGACCTGAAGAATGCATAGATATAGAACAATATATACCTCTCCTGTAGTAAATAACATAGTAACAGCAAACAAGCACTTTCAGATCAAAAAAAAAAAAAGGAGTAACAGCAAATAAAAATGCATTCTCACTCTACGCTAGATGGACACACCCACCTCCATAGCTTTCTTAACTTGTGCAGCAGCATATGCATATACGCCTAATTCAGAACTGTACAATATTCAAAGAATAAGTCCATGAATGAGTCAAGAAATTAACAAAGTACTGCAATGATATTATTTACCTAGTGGCACCACCATGCATGTAGCGAGGATGCAAAAACAGCTGAGCCGTACCCCACAAAGGGCGGATTTTTGAACCCTGTACAGTCAAGATTGAGGCATTGAATGAGCAAAAGGTGGATTTCTTGGCAAATACATGGCCAAAAAAAAAAGTTCTGGTGTATGATATGGATAGAAACAATGATGTTTAGATGCAAAATCCCAGATAATAAGAATGTAAATCTAGTTGGTAATAAAGGACAAAGATAACGTGCAACGGGCATAGGGAACTGAGGTTCTTGTTCGTTTTTATAAAATTAAGTGGTAAAGAGAAATGGTCAAAGTGGTCATCACACCACAGCTTAGATGCCATCATGTAGAATTACAAGTCACCTGTTGAAGATTAAAAAACAGCTCTTTCTTTACAATAAATTATCTTAATTAAAATAAGTTATCATTGATTATTAAGAGACTTGAGTGGGTATGCAAGATTTTGAGATGTGTAGATTTTGTATCATAAGACCTCGGGGGAAAAAAAAAGAATAAACGTTAAAACTCTAATTTTCAGAAAACGAAAATTAATATGAAATACGATAAATCTCATTTTACAGATATTTTCATATGCGTAAACGATTTCTGAATAACAAATCCACAGATTACTAAGAGGAATAACTTTCTGAAGTCATCAAGGTAGGTGAACCTACTACTTGGATGGATTGTACTGTAAAAAATGATGGTATTATACATGCAATTCCATAGGAGAACTATGTCTTGGTTTATCCAGGTGAAATTACCTGAAGCTCCTTAGCAAATTCCACCACTTCATCCAAATTGGCATTTGTTTCCTGTAAGCAAAAACAATACAGAATGACTTGTTTCTGAGAGCTTATGAACAATATAAGAACATGCAAGCAGAACCACTAAAATTAAAGTCTCTCGTAAGTTTTTTACACTCAGTAAGTTGAATTATCATACAGACAGTTGACAAATAAAAGGAGCCTAAAAGTAAACTTTACCTCCAGGGTTTGGCCATCGGGAGCTATATCTCGGTCATGGAAACACCACCAATCAACCCCAAGCTTGTCAATGAACTCGAAGTTCGCTCTCACTGCATTGCACAGTTTAACAGTATCTCTTCTCACTTCAGATTCTACACTTTTTATTACTACTAAATGCACAAAATTGTGATGGTGAAAACAAAATAAATCCAGTAATAGAGGTAATTAGTTTACTTCTTCTCTTTGCCATAGCCACTGAATTCGTTCCATCCTCCCAAGGCCAATTCTTTGTAGGTGCACCGAATGGATCAGCTCCAGTCCCGCGGAATGTGTGCCAGAACGCTACACTGAATCTAAACCAATCCTGTAAACATTCTCAAACGTGTAAGAACTTGCTAATATCTGAGTGAAACCAAAACCTACTAAAGAATAGAACTAACAGAGAGGAATACCAACCTTCATTTTCTTGCCTAGTATCACCTCTTCTGCATTATACCATTTAAATGCGAGCGGGTTTTTGCTAGAAGGGCCCTGAAATTAGGATCATAGATTCATAGGTTTAGGAGATGTTTTAAACTACCATAATGTGCAAAATTTAGCACAGCAAAGAAAAAAAAAAGTTGTGAATTTTGATCACATAAAACCAATAAAATTCAGCACAACTCAAACCATAATAATCAATAATCAGCTTCCATAGCTTGTATCATAAATTAACCGAGGTCTCATAAATTAACATCTTTACCAAGCTTATTGTTTTTTAAGTTTTGAGACAAAATTAGCCAAAGATGTCCATACCTCATACTTGATTTTAGGTATGCCAGGGAAAAATTCCCCTTTCCATTCATCAGAATCACCACAGTCGCTTTCAAGATTAGCGGGGCACGTCGGCGGACCGCCATTCTGCACTCGAAAAATAAGGAAAGGAATCAGCAGAAAAGAGAAAATTTGATTAAAACAGTCTTAAAACTCAGAAACATTTTATAGAATCAAGTAAAGTAATATTTATTTTTTACCACTCCAAAGGCGACTATATTCAAACATAGGACAAGCAATAATATCTCCACAGGCTTCATTTTCATAGTCCCTGGAAAATATGCAATCAATTTATCAAATAAACTCCCTCAGAAAAAAAACAAAATAAAAATTCAAATAATCATAACCATGAGAACAGTGAATGTTCATTTTTTTTTTTCCTAAAGAGCTCTAAGGCTCGAGGGATGCTTTGAAGAGTTAGGAAAGCAGCCTATTTATAGGCCTTGGAGTGCATATGAGTCCAACGCATGGATGCTGTAGAGTCATGGAGCAAGCGCACTTCTTTTTCTTCCTCCGAAATCACCATGAGAATCCAATATTTTGGACTTAATCCAGTGCGGCAAGGACTACGTGAAACTGGATTTCTATTGGCCATCAGAAATCAACAAACATTTCAAATTGATCCGGACCATTGACTTAATAAGCATGATACGTGACGCAACTGGATTGGTAGGAGAAAGCAAACTCAAATGGGAACAAACACGAGAAAGATGCTTTCCAACATGTGAGGCCCGCTGATGTTTCTTTGTCTGCTCACTCTCTTCTCCCAAAGAATGTAATGCACTCTCCAATCCTAACCATCTAAGTGCTTCGATCTAACGGATGTGATTCAAGCTAAAAATAAAATAAAAATTATTATATTTATATTATATAAAAACCTAATATAATATAATATATATAATTTATTTATAATAATATTATATTGTTATATACACACACATATATATACTATATTATATAAATATTTTTTTATACAAATTAAAATAAAATAAAAATACATAAAAAAATAAAAATCTAATAAAACCAAAATAAAACATAATACATAAAAAAAACTCAAATAAATTAAAATCTCGAGAATTAAGCCGATTTTTTCACAAAATTAAGTAACCTAACTCTATTTGGTAGAGTTATCAACAAGAAATTTGCATTATGAAAATCGTAGCTTATTATTACGGTTATCTTTGTTTCACTAGTATATGCGCTACACAAATATTGTTGATGTTGCAAGTTATTTGACAAAAGATGCAAGTAATTGAACATTAATAAACAAACCGATTAGTCTTGTTGACTTAAAGAATTTAGAGTTAAAAACAAAGTTCATAATTAGCAAAAATCACAATTCACAGCTCTTGGCAATGTGGTCTCGCGCATATCTAGAAAGACTAGAGTCCAAAAAAAAGGGGAAACTAAAATTAAATTAGAAATAAATTTCGGCAATTATGCAAAATAGAAATCTCCAAAAATAACTATGCCAAATACAAGATGTGAATGACATGGACATTAAAGATATGAGCCGTCTAGATTTAAAAGGCCTCACGTGATGTTATTTTTTTTTTCCTCAGAAAAATTTAATTTACACGAGAGACTAGATCAGGCAATTGTTCTTAAGATGAACACACATTTTCGTTTATGCAAGGAAAAAAAAAAAAGTATTCTTCTCACAATTGCTTTGATTAAATCTGACATTAAAGGTGGAATTTATAAGACTAGAAAAAACATATAAGAAATTTCAACATTCCTGTAAACACAAGGCAAATTCCCGTATTTCAATATAAATTTTATAATTCCCCTTGAATTATGCCACTTATATGTATGAAGATATTTCTCAAACTTTAAAATGTGCCTATTTGAACCTGCTCTATAAAACACCGCCAATTTTGCCATTAGTATATAAAGGCCCGTTTAGTTCGCTGATTCGAGTTTTTAATTTGAGTTGAGATGTGACTTTATGTGAGAGCTTTTTACTGTAGCAAAAAAGTTAAATGTGATTGTTTCTGAGAGCTTTTTACTGTAGCAAAACTCAAATTTTAAACTCAAATCGGTGAAATAAACGAGGCCTTATTCTTTCCTGTTACTACGTAGCTCCATGGAGTAACTATTGCACTGTACTGGTTTATTCGGAAAGAAAGGGCACGTTTAGAACTCATTTCAAAATAATTTATTTTTTGTATGAAAATAAAAATAAAAACGTTTTCAATCTCATACATAAATTATTTTTAAAAATGCATTTAGTAATTTCATCAAGAGATTATTTTTAGTATAAAAAACACATTAATTCTCTCTCTGCTCGAGAGAGAAGAAAACGAAAACAAAAATTGAAAAATGACTAAAAATTATTTTTTATTTCTCTCATTTTACACTAAACCAAAAAATCATTTTCATTTCTATTTTTTATCTTTATTGCGTCAAACGCCGTTTTAAAAACGTTTTCATTTTTTTTCTCAAAAAACATGAAAAACAAAAACAGAATAAATTCTAAACACGGCATTCATCGAGCCCCTTATCTTACCCTCAGAGCCCCTTATCTTACCCTCAAACTCCGTCACACACCTAAGTACAACCGTCCAAAAAAAAAAAGACCGATTTAAATAAATGTTTTAGAAATCATAGTAACTAGTACAATGATCATAATTTAGAGGGAATTATCGAGAAATTTACCCTCAAGCGAATACATGGAAGATTTTTATATCATTTCTTAAATAAATGCCATAAAAAAAAAAAATTAAAGGGGGAAAACACTTGAAGCTTTGACATATAAGTGGTGTAATCCAGATAATTTATTAGATCAACTGATGTTCAGGTTCTTTTGCCAACAAGAGAACCAACCGTGGTTCTTCGCCTTCTCACGCATTTGAAACTTGATCTATGATTATGAAAACACGTCAATTCAGCTTATATACCTTTTATTAGTAAAACAGTATTTTCTAAGGAAGGAAAAAACTAGTAAAACTCCAGTCCATTTTGCTGATTTATCTACAAAGCCGACTGGAAAATCATCTCCGCGAGTTCCTGCAACGTGAAACCAACATAAAGTGGTTAATTTTATCTTTCATCTGCTTGGCGATAGAATCCGCGCAAAGGCAAACCGAGATCAACAAATTATAAGACTGCAGAGGGTAACCAACGTTTGAAATACTATTTCATAAAATGTCAACTCTGAAAAGGGTAGGAGAACAAGAAACAATAAAAGCAACTTTGTTCTCCCTCTAGAAATGTAGCTGGGCAAAAATTTGTTCAGTAAAATGATAAGAACTGTTGCCACAACTTTGTGTTTTAGGATACCTGCTTCGCGGATGGAACTTTGGGTTCTCCCCATTGCAAAGCTTTCTTCTCAAGAAGTTCAAAATCGGCCTTACCAGTCTGTGTGAAGACGAATCACCATGTTTTAGGTCACGAAATGGCATTTAGAACCAAGACACGGAGAGCACATAAGAAGCCTCTTACCTCTATTAGAGCCCCAAGTTCAGTGTCGAAACTCGCGTATCTTTTGCGGACAAGCTCAGCAAGAGAACCATCCTATTTTGTGATTAAGGAGGGAAAAAAAATTCCATTATCAGGAGAATGAAAATAAATTTTGTTTATAAAGTGAAACACGAAGGAAAGAGGAGTAATATAGGCATATAACCTCAATGATCTTGGCAGCATTACAGAGTCCCCGGGCCAGCGTATCCATTCCGCTAATGTGAGCGATGAACAAGTCCTCAACGTCTGTGCTCTCTCGCCGTCTATGTACGGTGGTATGGAGCAAGAAATCAATACAAAAACAAATGGCATTTAGAGACATCCAAAAAGCATGAGGGAGAGAAAGAAGAAAGCATGAATCGAAAGGAAAGAAAGAAACTAACAATTTTGCGTCAAAATTGAATCCTCCAGGCGCTAGGCCTCCCTGCAATGAAAAAATCAAAACGAAAAGATAAATGGATTCACCAGCAAAAATTTTCAATTTTATACAAAAAATTGTTTGAGAACCATTTTTAACATACATTTTTCACCACACTTTGCATCACCATAGTTGCCTCTGCAATATCAGTAAGAAACTGATCTGTATCCCAGCCTGCAGGGATAGAGGTTCCATGTCACTTAAACTTCTACTTTGCACGATGGCAACATTTTAATGCTGAATATAAAAAGTTTCGCAACTATTGAATACCAATCTGAGGATCGCCAGTGTTTGCATCGATGTTTCCTAGTAGATCATTGAGTCTTGCAGTTTCAAGCTCATGGTGACAACTGCAGAATGAAACAATATCACGGTTACGAAGCATGATTTTACAGTTTCATCTATGGAGAGGCTGAAAATAAGGCTTGAGATCTGAAATGTGATGTACCTGTGGCCTGCTAGTGTTGCATGGTTGCACTCGATATTGAGTTTAAATTCTCCTATAAGAAATGCAACAATGAGGTTGAAATTAATTCTTATGACAACAAGGGAAATATTATTTCGGCTTCACTGAAGTATTGTAGTACAATGTCAAGGATATTTCAGTAAGAAAACAAAAATATAAAACAACAGCAGCGAGCTTTTATACAAACTAGAAAGAAACATATCCTCAAAGACAAAATCCAATTACAGGAGTTAAATTAACCTATTGATATGCAATTTTAGCTTTCAAATTCTAAACCCCAGGTGAAGAATAAATACTAGGGAAGAAAGTCCCGTGATTCCAAATACTTAGCTCATGAACATAGTGAATACTAGTGCCTAATGATAGGGAAAAATTGGGAATATGGATACGAAAATCACCTATAAGACCATATTTTCGCAAGAAATTAGCCGTTGTTGCAGCATCCCAGTCATACCTGAGAAGTTAAAATTGTATATGAACATAGTGATGGATGAAGCCATGATACCACGAAAACAGATTTATTAAAATAAAAAAAAGGACTTACTGATGTTTGGTGGGTTCTTGGGGTTTAGGTTCAATCAGCAGGGTCCCTGAACAGCGCAGAAGAAGATATATAAGCTCGTTGCTTAACTTTTGGCTCAGTGTAAAACACAAAGATGTCAAACAAATTAAGAATTCCAGGGGGAAAGAAAAAATGCTCGCGTAATTTCAAATAGAAGTGATAATGAATTTTGCATTCTATTCTTTAATAAACAATATTTGTAATCACATCATGTTAATACCGCGTCTATATAAATGAGTTAGGTAGCATAGTTTAAAAATAAGGTACCCTTGAATCCAATTTTCTTCTTGTAGGCAACAGCAGCTTCAAGAAACCTGGCCTGTTGGTAGATAAACAGAAGCTCAAGTCAAGGAAAAAAGCACAGTAATGATACTAACAAAGATAGAAGGGCAGTACAAATATGCGAGAAATATTCCATAGAGAGTTGAAACAACAGATATTCATGACAGGAACACACCATATGATCGAGTTCTCGTCCCATGTCAGTGTTCAAGAGACTCTGGTAACCCTCACGGCCGCCCCAAAACACGTAATTTTCACCACCTAAATAATGTGTGACCTGAAGAATGCATAGATATAGAACAATATATACCTCTCCTGTAGTAAATAACATAGTAACAGCAAACAAGCACTTTCAGATCAAAAAAAAAAAAAGGAGTAACAGCAAATAAAAATGCATTCTCACTCTACGCTAGATGGACACACCCACCTCCATAGCTTTCTTAACTTGTGCAGCAGCATATGCATATACGCCTAATTCAGAACTGTACAATATTCAAAGAATAAGTCCATGAATGAGTCAAGAAATTAACAAAGTACTGCAATGATATTATTTACCTAGTGGCACCACCATGCATGTAGCGAGGATGCAAAAACAGCTGAGCCGTACCCCACAAAGGGCGGATTTTTGAACCCTGTACAGTCAAGATTGAGGCATTGAATGAGCAAAAGGTGGATTTCTTGGCAAATACATGGCCAAAAAAAAAAGTTCTGGTGTATGATATGGATAGAAACAATGATGTTTAGATGCAAAATCCCAGATAATAAGAATGTAAATCTAGTTGGTAATAAAGGACAAAGATAACGTGCAACGGGCATAGGGAACTGAGGTTCTTGTTCGTTTTTATAAAATTAAGTGGTAAAGAGAAATGGTCAAAGTGGTCATCACACCACAGCTTAGATGCCATCATGTAGAATTACAAGTCACCTGTTGAAGATTAAAAAACAGCTCTTTCTTTACAATAAATTATCTTAATTAAAATAAGTTATCATTGATTATTAAGAGACTTGAGTGGGTATGCAAGATTTTGAGATGTGTAGATTTTGTATCATAAGACCTCGGGGGAAAAAAAAAGAATAAACGTTAAAACTCTAATTTTCAGAAAACGAAAATTAATATGAAATACGATAAATCTCATTTTACAGATATTTTCATATGCGTAAACGATTTCTGAATAACAAATCCACAGATTACTAAGAGGAATAACTTTCTGAAGTCATCAAGGTAGGTGAACCTACTACTTGGATGGATTGTACTGTAAAAAATGATGGTATTATACATGCAATTCCATAGGAGAACTATGTCTTGGTTTATCCAGGTGAAATTACCTGAAGCTCCTTAGCAAATTCCACCACTTCATCCAAATTGGCATTTGTTTCCTGTAAGCAAAAACAATACAGAATGACTTGTTTCTGAGAGCTTATGAACAATATAAGAACATGCAAGCAGAACCACTAAAATTAAAGTCTCTCGTAAGTTTTTTACACTCAGTAAGTTGAATTATCATACAGACAGTTGACAAATAAAAGGAGCCTAAAAGTAAACTTTACCTCCAGGGTTTGGCCATCGGGAGCTATATCTCGGTCATGGAAACACCACCAATCAACCCCAAGCTTGTCAATGAACTCGAAGTTCGCTCTCACTGCATTGCACAGTTTAACAGTATCTCTTCTCACTTCAGATTCTACACTTTTTATTACTACTAAATGCACAAAATTGTGATGGTGAAAACAAAATAAATCCAGTAATAGAGGTAATTAGTTTACTTCTTCTCTTTGCCATAGCCACTGAATTCGTTCCATCCTCCCAAGGCCAATTCTTTGTAGGTGCACCGAATGGATCAGCTCCAGTCCCGCGGAATGTGTGCCAGAACGCTACACTGAATCTAAACCAATCCTGTAAACATTCTCAAACGTGTAAGAACTTGCTAATATCTGAGTGAAACCAAAACCTACTAAAGAATAGAACTAACAGAGAGGAATACCAACCTTCATTTTCTTGCCTAGTATCACCTCTTCTGCATTATACCATTTAAATGCGAGCGGGTTTTTGCTAGAAGGGCCCTGAAATTAGGATCATAGATTCATAGGTTTAGGAGATGTTTTAAACTACCATAATGTGCAAAATTTAGCACAGCAAAGAAAAAAAAAAGTTGTGAATTTTGATCACATAAAACCAATAAAATTCAGCACAACTCAAACCATAATAATCAATAATCAGCTTCCATAGCTTGTATCATAAATTAACCGAGGTCTCATAAATTAACATCTTTACCAAGCTTATTGTTTTTTAAGTTTTGAGACAAAATTAGCCAAAGATGTCCATACCTCATACTTGATTTTAGGTATGCCAGGGAAAAATTCCCCTTTCCATTCATCAGAATCACCACAGTCGCTTTCAAGATTAGCGGGGCACGTCGGCGGACCGCCATTCTGCACTCGAAAAATAAGGAAAGGAATCAGCAGAAAAGAGAAAATTTGATTAAAACAGTCTTAAAACTCAGAAACATTTTATAGAATCAAGTAAAGTAATATTTATTTTTTACCACTCCAAAGGCGACTATATTCAAACATAGGACAAGCAATAATATCTCCACAGGCTTCATTTTCATAGTCCCTGGAAAATATGCAATCAATTTATCAAATAAACTCCCTCAGAAAAAAAACAAAATAAAAATTCAAATAATCATAACCATGAGAACAGTGAATGTTCATAGTTAAATAAAAAACTTCAGGAAAAAAAAAGGGAGTGCTACTAAGTAAGACCTAAATAGGAACAAATTATATTATTATGCATCTCTGTGAATAAATAACAGAGTATATTGCAAATTTGAGGATTACCCATGATCGAACAATCATATATAAGAAAAGGGTTTTCAACAGAATCAAAAATCAACTAGAAAAGTCGTCATTTTACAAGGTTTGTCCTCTCTTTTCTCATTCATTCACTTACCAAGAAAGCTGAAATGAGATTATTATCTACTAGTCAGACCACAAAAGTAGAATTGCACAAGAATAATGTAGAAAGTAAAAAGAAATTGAAAGAAAAAAAAAGGAGAGAGATTACAAACTGAAATGGCGATAGGAACAAGCAAAATCTCCCAGAAACAGTAAGTGGAGTCAAAACCCAGTGCGGATATATAGCAGCTCCGTTTCTAAAAAAAAAAAAAAAATCTCATTTGTTTTTTTAAGGGAAAATAAAATCTCTTTGCTAATAATAAACGTGATTAATTTTAGGAGTTTTAAGAGAATAAATTGGATTAGCAAAAGACTTAAGATTACGTCACCTTCCACACGTGTTTTGTTTCTCGCTAAAACACATTCTTACGATCATTCCCTTTAGCTGTTTTGCTGTGGAGGTGCGGAATATGCTAATGGTGCCGCGAGGGAGGGGAAAATAAGTCATTCTGAATTCGAGTGACGCTGAAGGATAATCTTTTTATAGAAGATCTTGTGAAGATAACCTGACCTGCTATTGGGGATAAGTGTAGCTGACAGTGCGGAGATTCAGTTGATAAAAGTTTACGGATGGCCAATGACAGTCATTTGTCACAGTGTCGTTACGTAACAGACGGAGACGGTAGTCTTCCCTGGTCTCCGAAGGTGATTTTTCCTTTTTGTCTTTTTCCTTTTTTCTAAAGTACGCGGATGATAATTATCAAAGAAAAAAAAAAAAGTAGCGGATGATGTGGCGAATCGTTTTTGGATTAGTACTGACTCGGAGATGACAACACAATGACAATAATAGCCTCTGTTTTAATAATCCAAACTGTTATTGTAATTTAGGATTTAAATTGATATTTAGAAGAAGATAATTTAAGAAAAATTCAAATCATTCCGTTTGATTGGAGGATTCGTTCTCTGATTCGAATCATGGTTCATAGTTCGTTACAGTATTTTCTTTCACAAAAAATATACGTAAATCGAAAATAATTCTAATCTCATGGTTCTAATCCATGAACCAAAAACTCTTAATTTTAAAATTTATCACCCTATAAATTCTAACAATTTTAATTTTTTTTACAGTGAAAAAAATTATAATTCTATTTCTTCTCTCTCTTTAAGAATGTCATAGCTTCTTCATTTTAATTTCGATTAAGATGTTTTTTTTTAATGTGTTCATAATGAAGAGAGGAACAAATCTTCATCCATATTGCATAATTTTATTAAGAATGTCATAGCTTCTTCATTTTAATTTCGATTAAGATGTTTTTTTTAATGTGTTCATAATGAAGAGAGGAACAAATCTTCATCCATATTGCATAATTTTAGATGTCATTTACAATGAAATTTATAAAGATTTGTTACAAAACTCTAATGACTGTTTTCTACACGTTATCCAAACACAATTCAGATTTTATTCTAATTCAAATTATAATTTATTTACATATATAAATAACAGTTCAAATCACAATTCAATTTACTACAAGTCAAATCATCAGAACTCAAACAAAATTAACAAATTGAACCGTTGAACCAAACGGGCCATAGACATTTTAAGAGCAGTCCGATTTGTTCATATCATGATTTTTAATTTCTCTAGTTTCTCTTCTGCTAGGGTTTTCTTTTCCCCTTCCCTTCTTTGTGTCGCTGTAGGTTTCAAAGGACCAGAGTCCTGCGCTGCCTATGGACAATGCTCCGGACTCTTGGCCCCATGAGAGGGTGTCTGATGCTCCAGAATTCTTTTTATTTTTTATTTTTTTGCAATTGATCCCTTTATTTTCCTGAACTACAAATTAATTTTTTTGAATTTGATGAATTTGTTTGAATTTCCACACTTACATTTCCTCCTTAATTTTCATTTAACCTAAACATGAAACAATATGACCACTTTATAGGGTTAACAAGACTCGGTACAAAATGGAGATTAACACGAAAATTACACACTTCTCATGAGGTTTTTACACATACATATAAAAATTCGTAACCATTACAATATAAAGACATCTATCAAAATTAAGCAAATAAGAGTGTATGATTTTGAAAACAACCATCATAAGATAATAAGTTCATAAGAAAATCTAGAACTTTTGTGTCAATTTCAAGACGATTCAAATCTAACCCGGATACCTCAACCTACAAAATTCATATCATTTTTTAATTGTGTTGTCATATCATGATCCGTATTACCAATCCTATTGAACATGTTGTCCCCTAATAAGGTAACTAAAAGCCCATTAGAATCAACTAGCTTGCTCGCTATCGCAAATATGAGGGGCAGCATCTGACGGCCCCACTATATGTTAGCCACAACATAGTACAACACTAACTGAGATCTCCTCCACCCACTGTGGCTTCCGCAGGGCATCATTGTGGAATCTACGAGCAAGAGAATGGAGTAAGATCGAGATTATTTCACTCTTGAACTCAACGCCGCTGAAACACAATGGTGACCGCCCTTTTTGGTCTTTAAAGGCTTGTTTGTTCGGTCTTTTCGGTCTTCTAAGGGCCGCAAAAACATAACATAAAATTGAAGGAAAATTGGTTCTCGGATATCTAACCTCAAAATCATTTCCTATAAAGAAGAAATAAGAACCATAAGAATGGCAGCTGCAAACATGTACAAGCAACCCATCAAGCCAAGGTTGATATCTTCCATATCTGAGACATTTAAAGCAAAAAGAATACAAAATTAAGGTGATGCCAAAGGGTTTGGCAAGCTTTTATTCTTGTCGGAAAAGAAAAGCAGAAGATTGGAAATTGATCAACCAACTTTCTCCGACCATAAAATGGGATTTCCAAACAACATAGGCAAGTATCAGATCGGCCGGACCATAGGGGAAGGCATGTTTGCTAAGGTAAAGCTGGCTGCGGACACCACCAATGGCCATTGTGTTGCAGTCAAGATCATCAATAAGAACATGGCCATTATATGTTATTTATGAATTCTCTTGGAGGGACCAATCTAGACTCAAAAGTATTTTGGCACCTTATTCGTCAGAAAATTTACTTTTGAATAGCAAGGGAAATCTGAAAGTGTCAGATTTTGGATTAAGCACACTGCATGAGGTATAGAAAATGCAAATTTACGCTTTTATTTTGTCACATTATTATTTATCCAAATACTTATGCTAAAATTAAAAAAAATTAAAAAAATTCTTTCATAAATTAATAGCCAGGAATAAGAAGGTACATAATCGATCATTTTTAAATGTTTTTTTTTAGTTTCTGTTTTAGAGCCTACTACAAGTATGCGTAAGTTTTTTTTTATTATTACTCATATTAAAATCACATCAAATTAAAAAAATATAAAATAAACAATTTTTGACACATATTTGATAACTAAAATTAGGAAACTAGCAGTGACATTTTTTTTTTTTTTAAGACTTACCAAAGAAACTCTTTTTTTTTTGTTAGTGCTTTTTTTTTTTTTTGCAGTTTAATTTTTTACATGTTTTTTAAAATATAATTTTTTGCACTTTACTCATTATTATTGTGTATCTATTATTCTATTACATTCTTCATTTTTTTTATATAATATGGGATTGAACCCATAATACCCCATCAAATCGCACCCCACCCAAACTCCCAATACCACCAGACGTCTTAGGCTTATTCTATTACATTCTCCGCCTTGTTTTTTTGGGGGAGGTGTTTTTTCCTTTTTTTCCCCTCACTTCTTTATTCCCTTCCTTTTTTTCTCTCTACAATACGTTTTTTTTCTTTCTCAATTGTGACCCCATAAATATTCGTTCTCACTAATTGTCTCATTGAAATAGTTTCTTCTTATACATGTCCAAACCAAAACTTTTTTTTTTTTTTATGAAAATAACCCTCTCAAATACTTTTTTTGCTATATATGCCTTTTTTTTTTTTTTGCTTTCTTCTTCTTTCCCTTCACTTCTTTCTCCCATGTCTTTTTTCCCTCTACAATACATTCTGTTTTTCCCCTTTCTCAAATGTGACCCTCGTAGATATTTTTTTTCACTCTAGTTGAATAATTTCTTCTCATATATGTCCTAATCAATTTTTTTTTTACGAAATGACCCTCCTAAATACTTGTTGACTATATATGCCAATATATAATATTTAATATCTTATTTTAAAATGTGTCTTTATAGAAACATTTTATTGTAATCTGTCTAGATAAATTTCTTCCATGTGAACTACTAAATAATTTTTTGATTAATTCACCCTATTAAGAAAATTTTTCCCTTCTAATATTACTCTATTAATATTTTTTCTACTGGATTTAATCGTTAATGATAAAAAACATAAACTATAAAATTTTCAAACAAAATAGGATCTCCATACAAGAAAAAAATGTTAAATACACTACTCCGTGCGTATTTACTACTAGTATTAGGAATAAAACACGGTGATACACTCTTCGAGTCAGTGCTAAACTCCAAAATAACATATAGTTCTTCTTCTTACATACCCCCCTCATTGCAAAGTAATTTTCCATTTATATGACCCTCTCCTAACGAGAAATATTCTCGAATCAACAAATTGAAAAAATAAAAGAAAAATGGAAATGGAGATAGCTGAAATCAGTTGGAGAGATCCGCTTTTCTCGCAACGGAATCACGCATCACGAAGTCGTTGTACTTGCCAGGCACCTTGCGAATTCTGACCTCACGCGAATTGCCCTCTTCAGCGTCCAGAGGCTTTGCTGCTGTCTTCCTCAAAACGACCCCCATCCAATGTCGTATTCGCTTGGGTCTCCTCTCCTTGGGCTTTAGGATCAGCCCACCTCTTCAGCTGCTCTTGGACCTGAGGCCCGTCGAATGTGAGACCAGCCCAGCTATCACATGGCATCGGTACAATACAATTTGGACACGAACAAATAGAATATGCATTATCTGATCTTCTTCATATTGAATCTCCACCTTTCGTTTGGCCTTTCCCAGTTCTCAATTCTCGTAAAAAACTTGGGAGCGAGGAAAAAGATGGAGAAAAAAAAAAAAAAATGAAGCTCAAACTTCAACTACTACGGCTAATAATTTCAACTTCTCCAATAATATTTCTAACCCTAAACCTTTCAACAATCTGCTTATCATCACCACCACCAGCAGCCGAAAACCCGATTCCGACCCGGTGGCCGGAGCAGTTCCACGCGCTTTTGTTCATGAACTTTACCCCCACCGGGGAGCTCCATTTAGCCGACCTTTGGTACGACTGGCCTAGAGGCCGCAACGTCAACATTCACCAGAATCAGCTCGCGAAGAAGCTCCTTTTCGCCGTCGAGTGGAACAACGGCACGTCGTTTTACTACACACTAGGCAACGGCGGCGATGGCGATGGCGGGACCTGCGACGTTACGCAATTCGAGGTCGGGATTCCCCGGCCGGATTTCCTGGCCGAGGGAGCCGAGTACCTTGGGACGCAAGTAACGGACGGGTTTCTCTGCCATGTGTGGGAGAAGGCGGATTTCATTTGGTACTATGAGGATGTTCTCACCCGTCGTCCCGTCCGTTTTGATTTTTCTGATGGCGGTATGATCATGTTTCAAATAAATTCTCGATAGAAAATAATATATATATATATATATCCAAGATTACACGAATTTCTTGGACAATATATATATATATATATAACAGATGGATAATATTTTATCTTACCACAAAATGCTCATTTTAATTTTTAATTATAGGTTTGGTACGAATTAGTTAAAAAAACGTTCAATACTTGTAGGTTCATTGTACTAATAAGTAAACAGAAAACAGAAAAAAAAAAAAAAAAAAACTTAATTGAATCTACTGCGTCAACTAGTTGTAGATTTCATTTTTCATTTTTGATTTTTTGGTTCATTATATGAAGTTTGAAAACGTTCACTAACTTGTGAGCATTGTCTACTACATAGAAACTCTCTCTGATCTATTCGTTCTATTTGCAGAAGTGAATTATGGATTTTGGTGAGTTGAATCAAGAACGTGATAAGATTTTTTTTATTTATTTTATATTAGCTGCTAGTTCTCTCTCTGTCGTTTTTGTTTTTGTTTTTTTACTTTAGAATTGGAGAACTTTGTGCTATTCTATTATATATATACGTAGTCTTGGACCGTTTTATTATATTGAACTAAAAGTACATTAATTTAACGCATGATTATTTTCACTATTGATCCATTAGATTATGCAACTTTTCTCAAAATTATCCTTCAAAATTTATTTTATCGGTCTAGCCACCTTTTATATTTTTTAATTAATATACGTTTTTGATATCTCTGTGATAAAAGGATTATTTTCCGATGTAAAGAGATAAAATGGGAGAAAAAAAAAACAAGTTTTTTATTTTTTTAAAATGTCTAAAATAAAAAAATAAATCGTACCAACCAATCCAGATTAGGTTGTCTCTTTTTCACACTTTTATGTCTGTTAAAACACTCATTTGCCATCTTTGTGCTATATTTTGTCTGAAAATATAGTTTATTAAATAACGAGTTAAAAGTGTAAGTTTAAGAAAATATTAGGATAACTAGATCTCTTAAAGTAAATGTAAGACCCATGCATTTTAAGGGGTATTTATCTTCTTTTGCTTTCCTTTTACCCACAAAATTCTTTTCCAAAATTTGAAAAAATTATTTGTAAATTAGATTGAAAAAGGGAAAAGAATAGTTTCAACAAATTTACTCTAAAATGCATGTTAAAATGTTCTAAATTGATACGAGTTTGTTAGCTCCATTAAATTTCTCCCATGATCATGTATACCTACTAGCATTAGCTATAGTATATACTTTCCGTGGTCCTAGTGGTAGAAAAATAGAGTAATTAACATATTAGGTATTCCTATAGTTAATTTTACTTATATACGTTGTACATATATATATATATATATATATATATATATACATGTTTTGTTTATTGTGATGAATTTTTCTACAAGCCTTATTGATCAGTTTGTCTGTGTGCATGCTATCAGTTAACTTGGCTCCTTAAATTTTTTTTCCCCCCCTAAGAAAAAAGCTTATCTCATATGTATTCATTGATTGATTCGGAAAATTTGCAGGAATAACTAATCACGTAATGACGTTTGAGGTTGGTGCAGTTTTGCCAGATTCAGTAACGCAAGCACCTGCCTATTGTTTCAAACAAGATAGCGACGCATGAAATGAAATTTATCAAATAATAGAGGCATATATATATGTATATATATACATATATATATATATATTGGATAAGTCGTGGGAACATGAACAATATGTACTTTTTTTTAATAAAAAAAGACAGTATCTTATTCAACAAAAAAAAAAAAGAAATTTACAATTCTAATTTTGTAGAGGTAGAAATACCAAGACCAATACAATGAAGGGATATTTATATTTTTGTACCTTATATTTTAAGTTTATTCAAAAAATATATCTTGTATTTTTTTTATCTCATCAAATATATGTCATCAGATTACATTTAATAAATAAATATATACCTTAGGTGAGTCAATACTTGATTCTAACTTATGAATTACCAAAAATAGCCTTGATAAAGAAGACTTTAAAAAAAAAATTCTTAACAAAAAGAAAAGCAAAATAAGCACAAAAAAAAAAAAAATGTAAAAGGGCAATTTTTAAAAATATTTCTTCAAATGAAACTCCTTTTTATTTCCACCCTTTAACATTAGCATATATAGTTCTACTTTTTATACTAGAATTAATCAAGGAGTATAATCTTTTAAAGGGGTGCTTTTAATAAATTAAGTATTTAAAGAGTTAAAATCTGTAATTTTTTCAAAAGGGAACCATATTTCTCAACCAAAACCCAAATTCTTTCCCACCGGATAATTGACTCCATATTGAATAATTAACAATAACATCAAAAATTTGTTCGAACAATAACATTCTCCATCAAAATCAGTTTTTTTTTTTTTTTTTTTTTTTTCCTTTCTTTGCATCTTCCTCATACAATAACCTCATATCGAAGGAGACCTTGGAGGAGCCAACGGCCGGGGAGAGAAGAAGTGTTTCCGAGAAAATGTGGTCCGAGCCACCGTCACACAGCCTCCAAATGGCACCATCAAGTCCTCCGGCAAAAACCTCCCCCACATGATGAGCCTTAATTCTACGGTCCATAGCTTTCACATCGTCTTGTACAGGCTTAGGTTCTATATTTGTAAAGGTATAGATTTTTATATTAAATGTAATTTGATGGTATATATTTAATGAGATAAAAATAAGACTGCATTGTAAATTTCTTTAATCAGAAACTAAAACCCGCATTGCCAGATTAAAACCCCAATCCCTGATTCTCATTCACGTTTCGCTTATTTTCCCGGGGAAAAAACAGATCATGGACGACAATACCTTAAATTACATGAGAGGAACCAAAAGAGACAACTTAGTGAGTGCGCGCGCGCGCGTGGAGAACATTGGTGGAGATCTGGGGCCAGAAGTTAAGAGTTGAGGTTGGAGAGCAAGGGACAGCTGTTGTTAAGCATGGCTAGGAGGCCTCCAGATACACAAATCTGCAGAGGTTAACGGTTGGGTGAGCGCAACGGAGCGGTGGCGCGCGGGGCGAGCAAGGACGATGACAGATCTGTGGTCGGCTGGGCGCAATGGGGATAGCTCTCGCCAGGGCTGGGTTCTTCGAGGTTGGGGCGCACCGGGGCTGAGAGTTCATCGAGAGAGAAGAGATAAGAGACAGAAAGATGGAGAGATACTTTTTAGAGTTTTCAACTTAGGCCTCATCCCATAGATTTGAGTTTAAAATTTAAGCTTTTTTTTTGTCTAAAAAACTCAAAAAAAGATAACTCGAGTTTTAATTTTATTCAAGTTCACGTTATTTTAAATTTTGATTTTATTCAACTTTACTCAACTTACAACTTTAACTCAGGTTATAACTCAAATTTAACTCAAAAATTACACTCAAGTTACATTCCAAAAGAACAACTCATTTTCTTAAATTTTTTTAAAAACAGTCGTATTTAATTTTTTTATTACAGTAAAAAACTCTTATATAAAGTCACATCTCAATTTAAATTAAAAATTCTAATCAACAAACTAAGTGGATCTTTAAAATATTTAATATATATTTTAAAAATTTTAATTTTTAAGGTATTAGTTGATACATATACTCACAACTCAAATCATATAATTATGATGTTTTTTATTTCATAAAAAATTTAAATAAAATAATTATCGCTCATAATTCTCTAACATAGAATTTAAGGGTTTGGACCCTTAAAACATTATATTTCAAAAATTTTAGTTTTTAAAGTATTGGTTCTAAAATCATATAATTATAATGTTTTTATTTCATAAAAAAATTAAATAAAAAAATTACTGCTAATAATTCTCTTACATAGAATTTAAATCATATTTTAAATACACTTTTCGGCCTCAATTAATTATTATAGAGGATAAAAATAACATTTCACGTCTTAAAAACCGATCAAAAAAAAAAAAAAAAAAAAAAAAAAAAAAAAAAGACAAAATTCTAAAAACTTATTTCAACGTAACGAGGTACCAAAATAATTTTTTTTATTTTAAAAAAAACACACACACGCGAATCGATTACCTGTGTTTTCCAAGGTCCAACTCGACTATTCCAAAATTCCTTTCTGAGACGACGAAGAAAGAGACTCGGAAACAACGCAACGAACGACACGGAAAAAAGTCTATCCATCTCCTTCATTCACAGTCCATTTTCTCAAATTTCTCAAATTTGACCCCCCAAATTCAAACATTCTTCTCTCGCAGGCCCTCTTCTTTTCCTTCAGGCAAGCAATCGCAATTCTCTCTCTCTCTCTCTCTCTCTCTCCTGTTTCTCTCTCTAACTGGCTTTGCGCAAATCGCTCTCACAAGTCCGTGCTGGCTTTTGCAGGGAGGAACAGGGTTCTGCGCTCGAGATCCGATCTCAAACCAATCCCAATTCGATCTATTTTTCCATTGATGCTTTGAAGAAATCACAACGCAATGGGTTTGTTGTTCAGTCGGATGTTCTCTTCCCTGTTCGGCAACAAAGAAGCTCGGATCCTTGTCCTTGGCCTCGACAATGCCGGAAAAACCACGATTCTCTGTAAGCTTTTTCCTTTTCTACGCTCTCCGTTTAGCTTAATTGGTTAATTTTTGGTGATTTTTATGTTTTTGTGTTGGATCTTGTGCAGATCGGCTCCAGATGGGGGAAGTAGTCTCCACGATTCCAAGTTCGTATTTTTTCCTTTTCTCCTTTATTTGGATCTTAATTACTGCGGAATTTCAATATTTCCTTTTCTTTTGTAACTGCTTGGTTGGCGAGAATCTGGAATAAAGGAAGAACTCAGTTTCTTGTATGTATATGTAGATGTATGTATATGTGCATTTTCCTAGAGTAACTTAATAGTGAGCTTAATTTTTTCTTGGATGCAGCAATTGGATTCAATGTTGAGACGGTGCAGTATAACAACATCAAATTTCAAGTCTGGGATCTGGGTATGCCAATATATTCCCCTCAAATGTAACTTGAAACGGCATTAAAATTAGGTTTATAGCAAATTTCATTTTACTTTTATTTGCTGCTTTTTGAAAAAGAAACCTTTTACTTGCATAAAAAGTAGTTAAATTGCTTCAATATTCGTTTTTCTGAGTCTCCACTCTTGTACTTTGTGAAGGTTTGGTTCTTAAAATGGAGTGTGGCTTATGTCTGGCTCATTATTTGGCGTTGTTATATATCAGAATTTGGTTGTACACTAATTCAGAGGATTACAATGAGGCAACGTTCTTTTGTGTACGTGTGTGTGTCTATATATCTATGCGCGCGCGTGTGTATATATATATATATATATATATGTATGTATGTATGTATGTATGTATATATATGTGTGTGTATATATATATGATGAATACTCTTGGTAACAGAAGACAACCCTTTAAGTTGATCTTATATTGCAATTATCCATAACTTTCAACCTGTTTCAAATTGGTTTCTAGGTCACTTGCTCGAGTAAGTGAAAAAAAAATTAGATGAAGATCTTTGGTTTGATAGCTAAATCATAAATTGTTTGACGATTAAGTGAAGTTCAATTACCTCACTTTTGTCATATGATCTATTCCAAATTCCTTTTAAAGTGAACTAAATTGTTACTAGTTCTGTCTTTTTTCATCATTCATCATTGCCTTAAATGGTCATGGTGGGTGCATTTGGATTAATCTTGAGACGCAATGGTTGAATGCAGTTTTGAAAGCAGAAGGGTTAATTTAGTTTGCAAATGGTTGGGGTTATTTATCTTAAAGGACTTCTTTTGATATTTGACTGGTTATGTTTGAATTTCACATTGCCATTTTTGTTTGAAACTTCTTTCCTTTAGTAATTTCAGTTTTTGCTATAAGAGGGTTTAATTCATTTGATTATTTTCTCTAATGCCTTTTGTGTTGTCTGTGGATACAGGTGGACAAACAAGTATTAGGTATGCTTCTCTATCATTTGAAGTTGTTTTTGCTTGCTCTATCTATTACTTAGGAAACCTTGTGATGGTCAATGACAATTTCAATTTTCAATAAAACTAATCATCGGTAGTCTGTAGATTGTTTGCTTTAACTGTCTTATACTTTCCCCATGTATATGAAAAACTTGTGGACTACGTCTCCCCTTGATGTCAACAACTCAACATGGGATGACACATAATAGTATGACTTGGATCATATCTTGCTCATATGGTTATAATTTAATTAATTTAATTGAATTCAAGTGCACTTTGTACATTTTATGACTTGTGACACAACCTCTGTTGTTGAAACTTTGATTGATTTCTTATTCTTTGTGTGAAACTGGTTTCTACGTCAATTTATGTTAAACCTTCATTGCGTCGGTTGCTAGTAGTTTTATTAGTTAGGGGTTATCTTCTGGCGGTCAAGTAGCTGGACCAGACGACATTGGGCCAGCCTGAAGTCTAGGTTTTAGATTCTGTAATAGCATTGCTGTCTCTTGTTTGACAAGAAGCAGAATATTCATTTATTACACAACTACAGTTTAAATGCTATTCATTTGCTTGTTTGTTTGTTTTTGTTTTTGTTTTTTTGTTTCGTTTTAAAAGGAAAATGTATGTGTCTTTTTCTTTTTCTTTTTCTTTTTTCTTTTTTTTTATAACTTGTAGGTGAAGGGGATTGAAACACCACACCTTGTCGTGGAATCAGTAGTGGAATTACCACTAGGTTATGCCTGCAAAAAGAAACAAAAAGTTTGGGCGCGTTTGGAACTCGTTCCAAAATGATTTTGTTTTTTATATGAAAATGAAAATGTTTTCAATCTCAGACATAAATCATTTTTAAAAATGCTTTTGGTAGTTTTATCTAGAAATTGCTTTTAGTATAAAAAAAACCTATTAATATATCTCTCTCTGTGCTCGAGAGAGGAGAAAACGAAAACAAAAAATAAAAAACGACTAAAAATCGTTTTTCATTTCTCTCTCATTTTACACTAAACCAAAAAATCGTTTTCATTTCCGTTTTTTGTCTTTATTGCGCAAAACGCCGTTTTAGAAACGTTTTCATTTTTCTTTCTCGAAAAACGTAAAAAACAAAAATGGAATCAATTCCAAACACGGCCTTTGTTTCCCGGTGAGGCTGTTGCAGAACTTTGTAACTGAAGGATTCATGTATTACTGTTAAATGGTAAACATTGAAATCTGTGGTAGTCAAATTTAATTAAGAAGTAACTATATTTATTGATTCATTGAACATCACAATTAAAAACGATGATAAAATCAAATGGAAGCATAACCCTTGAACCATGAGTGAA
Organism: Morus notabilis; assembly: GCF_000414095.1. Lineage (NCBI taxonomy): Eukaryota > Viridiplantae > Streptophyta > Magnoliopsida > Rosales > Moraceae > Morus > Morus notabilis. The sequence goes on along the minus strand of NW_010363634.1, from coordinate 337,030 downwards.
AACACCATCCAAGGAGGTTTTCTTCATGTACGACATCTGAATTTTGTGTCTTCAAAAATTGTTTATCCTATCTTGACATATAACAACCCTTATTAAGATGACGGTGGATACTCATTGGGCCAAATCTTCAATTTGGTTGTTGTATGCATCATTTAAGGATTAACACAAATAAGAGTTGTATGTGTTACTCTGTTGGAGTCAAACTGTCTGCTTGAATATATGCATACCTTGTGTCAATATTTACAGAATTCTCTCAAGTGTACCAACTCAAAAGTCTGCATGGATTGTGCTTACATTACTGTCTTTTTTGGTATTGAATCTTCTGATGATTCATACATCTTTCTTTGGATTATTGAGTTCAACACACATCTTATAGCTTTGGCTATATCAGTTATGCGCTGCTTCTCTGAATGATTATAAAGGGCTAATTTATACAGGCCATATTGGAGATGCTACTTTCCAAACACTCAAGCCATAATCTATGTCGTTGATTCCAGTGACACTGATAGACTGGTAATAGCTAGAGAGGAGTTTCACGCGATTTTGGAGGTAAGCTTACATTTGGCTTGGGTTTATGTTTATACAAGGTAGTTTATTGGAAAATTTGAGGTTCTATTGTGAGCACTTATTTTTTAAGTAGTATTTGTCATTCATAGGTTGTTTATATCAACAATGTTCAGAGAGCATTATGTAACACTGTTTTAGGTGATAAGTATATATTTTTGGATGCTTCTGGGGTTTTGATAGTTGCGGGTTTCTGCAAATTTACAAATTGGATCCTTTTCTGTGGAATGCATGTTGTTCCTTCGAGTTTAGTTTTTTATTTTATTCATTTGTCGCGGGTTATTAATGCCTTTTTTTTTGGGTTCTTATTTGCCATCTTACATCTTTGAATCTATGGCAGGAGGAAGAGTTGAGAGGTGCTGTTGTTCTCATTTTTGCGAACAAGCAGGTTACTGCCATTACCCTATATATACTTTAAGAATTGATTTGTGATTGTAGCCATAAACGTAAGTGAGAGAATATTTAGGAGCACTTGCATTTCAAAGAGTTAAGTGATATTCATGAAGTGGTTCTGTAATCGATGTCCCTTTGTCTAGGTATCATTTATAGTACTTATTGTTAAGAAAAATGTTTCAATGAAGTTTGTGTTTCCTTGATTTTACAGGATCTTCCTGGTGCGCTTGATGATGCTGCAATCACCGAGTCTTTGGAGTTGCACAAGATTAAGAACCGCCAATGGGCTATTTTTAAAACTTCTGCCATCAAAGGAGAAGGTCTTTTTGAGGGCTTGGACTGGTAAGCTTTGGTAACAATAATTGGTGGCATGTTCCTTGGTAACACTAGCTTGAGTGATATGCTTTCAATTAGTGGCATGTTCTGGGTAGAGAAAACTCCCTTACTAGTTATTTTTGGAACGTAAGCTGAGAGAAATTTCTCTTTCTCAATTGGACTCTTCCTATCCTATAAACCATCTGATTTAAGAATCTCACATCTATAACAAAAGCCATTTATGCATGCTAAAGTTGAGAGAAGTCAAGGATCTTTTTAGGTGTCTAATACTTTGGACGTGAATAACTATAAATTATGTGCACGACAGACTCATATTGGTTCGAACACCAGAGGTCCAGAACTCTCTTATGGGGAGTGAGATACCAAAACTGAGGTTTTCTTGTTTGTTGACATACTTGAAATGTTCTCTATCGGCTGCAGAATATTTTTGTCTTTGGTCCTTTGGATAAGGATATATTTTCCATTCTAATGGTTCAATTGAAGAATTGCTAGTATTGATTAGTCTTAGGCACCTATAGTTTGAGAAAACGATATTTTGCATTCTAATTGTTCAATTGAATTGCTAGTGTTGATTAGTCTTAGGCACCTATAGTTTGAGAAGACTGTAAGCAGTGCTGAAAAGTAGCTGACAAGGGTACACAAGTATATAGTAAAAAAAAAAAAAATTGCAGTAAAATGATAATTGATAGTGGCAATATTTTACCGCTAATATCAATTATCATTGACAAGCAGTGGTCAATTATCATTGATAATTGATAAGCAGAGCTCTTATCAATTATCATTTTACCGCAATATTTTTTGGGTCTAGTGGCACTGGGGGTTTGGGTGGAGGTTGCAGGTTCAATCCCGTAATGTATAAAAAAAAAATGATAACTGATAGGAGCTGATTTGTAACGTTTTGGTCGTTCTTCTTTGTTTTGTTTTGTTTTGTTTTTGGTTTCTTTTTCCCCTGTAATTTCTCTTTTTGATGGATTACTCGTCCATCTAAAACTTGCTTATGTACTTTTCTTTGTTTCATTGAACCAAAAAATGATAATTGATAGGATCCTCCAAGGGGTAGCTTAAGTGGTTCAGGACCTCGCCTTATAAGTGGGAGGTCTTGGGTTCATTCCCCGTTGGGTACCTCCCTCAGTTTGTCCCGGTGTGTTCGGATAGGAGCGTGTATTAGTCAAGTGCTCGGATACCCTAGGTTATTAAAAAAAAAAAAAAAAAAAAAAAAGAAAAAATATAATTGATAGGGTGTCAGAGATGTAATTTGTAAGACATCGTAAAATTGCATGTGTCCATTGTCTTTTAAACCTTTTGCTTGTCAATATGAGAATTGTGATGTACCAAAGGTGACATTATTGCGCAAGGTTTGCAGTTCAAAATGAAATAACACAAATGCTGCTTTCCCTGTATCTTCTGTTTTTTATTCTGTTGCAACTTATTTACATCTTGTTACTTTTTCTAAAAAGTAAAATCTAATGTACATAGTAACTTTTTAATGAAGGTTGAGTAACACATTGAAATCTGGAGGTGGCTAACTCTTTGGCTTGGAGATGAATTAAAAGATTGCTGCCGTGTGGCCATGCTGTAAACTTACGCTGACGGTGTTTACTTTGGCACTACTTTCCGGTAGAAAATTCTTGTCATGAGTGTGGTTATGTCCGATTGACCTCCGCGTTTTCATGTTCTCCCATTTCGAATTTGGCGACTGATATACATGTAAAATTTTCATCATAGATACGAAAATTCGACTCTTTCCTTGGTAAAAATAGGTGGAAAAAAGAATCATCTATGTTAGTTTTCCTTTTGTTTGTATTAGGTTCAATGGGATATACTTCAGTGGTCTAATCTCTAACCTTGGAGTTGGAAGGTGGTCTAAGACCTTATTCATTTTACCGATTCGAGTTTTGTTACAGTAAAAAGTTCTCAGAAATAGTCACATTTAATTTTTTTGCTACAATAAAAAGCTCTAACATAAAATTACATCTCAACTCGAATTAGTAAATTAAATAAGTTTTTATGTTTTGTTTTTGCTTATTTAATTTTAAATTTACCACATTTTTGATAATCTTACACGGAAATTTTACCTGCTGACATGGTGTTAATTAGCTTTATCAATTAGTAGCTGCAAAAGCTTTGCTTTTTTTTTTTTTTTTTTTGTGTGTGTCCTTTATGCGCAATATGATCCTAATTTAACCCCAGGTTACTCAAATTCGTATACTTGATTGAAATAATCAGTATGATTTTGTTAAGATTAGTACAGTAAGCAATTAAACCGTAGACTTAAGGCAGAAAATGATCGATTAATTCGGAGAAATTATATTCACTGAAATTGAGAATTGAACAGATAAGGGCAGTCCAAGAGCCACAGCTCGTGAAGTCTCTCCTAATTCACAAAATGATTGATGATCTACAACACCCTCCATCGTCACGTGTTATTCCAATTTCTCCAACTCTAACCGACCAACTTGTCATTCTCTCTCACCCTTCACGTCGGTCCTCTAGAACCTTCCCAGCCAAAAAACCAATCCCCGAAGATGATTCTGCCAACTCAGCATCAGTAGAAGATTCCATGTCCTGCAATGTAGGATTAGTACCCTGCTCGCCCAAGCGTGCTTCCGTAAGGGATTTCTTGCGGCTTGCGTGAGTAAAGTGCAAGAGCGGCTTATCATATTTTAAAGGATTCTAGTGACTCTTGAATTTTAAAGTTATTTTTAATTGGTTATATGAACTTTAAAAATTCTCATTTTGTTATCTTTCTAAATTTTGAATTGTCTATACTTAACCGCTTATGTTGTAATTTATGTTAAAAACATATAAAAATAAGAGAATAACACAGTCATGTAAGTAAAGTGTAGGGGCGGCTTATCATATTTTTAAAGATTATTATCATTGGTGGCTCCTGAACTTTATGGCAATTCCTAATTTGTCTTGTGAACTTTTAAAACTCTCATTTTGCCCCATAAATTTTAAATTGTTCCTATTTAATCTTTTATGTTGCAATTTATGTTAAAAACATATAGAAAAAAAAAGAATAATAGTCACGTGGCCTTTCTGTTTAAATTTATGTTAATAATAAACAAATAAAAACTACATGACCACGTTTAACCATTTATTTTTCCGTCTGATTTTAACAAAAGTTCTTGAATTGTCAGCAGAGATGAATTCTAAAATCAAGGGGTTTGAACCATTGTTAACGGTTTGAATTATCCTTAAATTGTCATCTCCTAAACATCAATATAAATCCTGAACTACGGTTTCTATCCTAAACAACGGTTCGGATTGTTGAAACAAATAGGGGCTTGATGATAATTTGGATCTACCATTACTAGACGCACAGATTAGGAATCGACGGTTGCCGCATGATAACTTATGGTGGATCAGTAAACTACAAGAATTAGACCCGATGTCAGGACAATAAACAATATGTCGTTACAAATATCTCATCTAAAATGTGTAAAGTATATACATTTCTTAATAAGGTAAAGAAGGTATAGTTTAAATTGCAGTCAATCAATCTGAATTGGAGAGTGGACATATTGCTGTCAATGTCTCCTGTTCAAATTTTCTGTCTTGTTGTCTATTACCCAATACTATTTTTCCACATCCTTTAAATTATTTAAGAATTTGATTACAAAATAAATATTAAAGGAAACGTCTCTAGTCCGACAGCCTACTTACAGTTTAGGCATATAATATTTTTTGTTCAATATTATAACATCATTTTTACGTTTGTGTTACACTCAACAAAATGTATTTACCGTAATGTTATGTTACACTTGTTTTAGCGTTACTATGGAGTGTAAATTGGCCGAGTAGGATTTGGTGTAGCTGAAATTTGGGCCGAGTTTCAAAAATTAGGCTGGGAATTTGCCAGGCCACAATAGGCGTAGGGCCCAAAAACCCGTACACCATCGGGTTACCTCGGGTAGGGTCAGCTCAGCAAGATAATGTGGTTGGGCCAATATTAGGGCATGTTGGGCCCTCTATTAAGCCTGGCCCATTCTCAGTTTTGAAAATTCGTTTTGTTACCTTTTACGTTAAAGTTGGAAAAAAAAAAAACAGATTACCAAGCTGGCTTAGCAAGGTTTCCTTTGAGAGAGAGTGAGAAACATTAAGGTTGGGCATTGTTTTACCTGCTTTTTCAACAAGTTAAGCCGGGTTGGGGTACCTCGGGTTCATAGAACCGCACCCCGCACCCCTACCCACACAGTGCGGGTTGGGCATAATTAAAACTGAAAATTAAATAAAAAATTGAAAACCCGGGCTACCTCGAGTAGGGTCAGCTCGGGTCAATCGGGTTCGTCAGGTTTGTGGTGATTTCTTACAGCCCTAGTTACTATGTTATATTAAAATGTTACAAGTATTGAAATTTTAACTTTAAAATAAAAAAATGTTACAAGTATTGATGGCTGCTGGACATAAGACTTTGTCAAAACTAAATAACAAAACTATAAGTAATTTAACGAGTTTCCAAAATGGTATTGGGGATAGCTAATACGACAGTAAATGAGATTTCATATATTTCGTTAGACTAACTTTATTTTTTCACTAGGTATCCCTCTCTACCAAACAGCATGATATCTCATTTTCCTAGTCGTACGCTCTATGTCTATTGTAAGTTCCACTGTTAAGTTGTAGAGTTTAATTAATTGTCAAGATGATTTATTGTCCGAACGATTTATTAAGGGTAATTTACAGCCCGTTTGGTAAAAGGATTCGTTCCCTTATTCGAATCATGATTCGTGGTTCGTTACAGTATTTTCTCTCACAAAAAATACACGTAAATAAAAAATGGTTCTAATCATATGGTTCTAATCCATGAACTAAACGGGAATTAAGAGATTCCATACTTGTAAAAGGCGGTTGTCTTAATTTTTATTATATAAGGGGCAACCAGTTTTGAGTTATTATTAAAGATGTTAGAGAAAACACAGAGAGTAGTTGGGTGTGTGATTTCTCTTTTAAACTTCTTCATAGTGAAAAGATAGTAGCACTTAAAAAATGATGCAGTCTCACATTGAGATGAACCTCTATAAATTTTGCGTGTTAGTATTTACTTGTTTTCTCTTATTGTGATTTTATTGCTTTCCGTTACATAGAATTATGATGGTTGATTCTGAACGTGATCAATCAAAGGTATACAAATACGATATCATACGTCCCAGACACAAATTAAAATTTTTCACTCTTTTATCTTCCTCAGTTCAGCATACTATTTCAAAAAATTAAAAAAATTAAAAAAATTAAAAAAATAACAAACATAGCCCTAAAGGTAACAGAATGAAGAAGCAACACAAGCACAGGAGATATATAAGGCAAAACAATGCTATCACGACATGCATTGATAATTGGTTCCATAATATTTATGTTACATATATTCGCAATGATTCACATGCCCTTGCCAAGTCATATTTCCCAACAAGAGTACGCTAGGCTCTATCTTTTACCAAACGCCCATTCATTTTTCTTTTCCAAGTCATGAAACGAAAAAACCCATATGATGTGCTTTCCTGTCCTCTACTTAAATAAGCTTCCACCATTATTATCGTTTGAGCTTGTGCGCATGTGATCGTCTACCCTCTAAGAAATTTAGATTTCTTTTGTTTTGTTTTGTTTGTCTTTCTTCAGTCCATTGTAAATTGTAATGCTTATTTCACCTCTATGCCAAGACCATGTGAGTATAAATGAGAGCTCTAAGTTTGGACTGAACCAAAAGAGCAGGCCTGAGACCCATTATTATTGAGCCCTACCGCATCTGTTTAAGTGTTCGGGCCGAACTGAGCCGGAAAATTGTAATATATAGGCTATTTTATAAAGTCATTTATGGTAATTAGCATATTTACTAACAATGAAAATAAGTAACATGATTTAAAATTTAAATACATGATATTTAATTTTACCCTTATATAACTTTATGTGGCAAATGCTACAATTACCAAGGAAATCCTTCATTTACTAAACATTAACTTTTTAAAAATTATACTTTCATCCCTTAATTTTTTAAAAAAAAATTATATTTGGACCTTTTAAGTTTTTAAAATTATATTTTGATCCTTTAAGTTTTTTAAAATTATTTTTGAACCCTCAATTTTAAAAAAAATTACATATACATCCCTGGTAAATGCATCATTTACCAGCAAGGATTTTCAATTTTACGCTTATTTTTATATGGTAAATGTTCTATTTATCTGGTAAATCTTTTATCTACCGGACAAACCCAATTTCTGTATTTTAGTAAATAATATATTTACTACTTAAATCATCAATTTATCATAAATTCACTTACTATTTACAACATTACATCATGTAAACTGACAATTTACCATGTAAATTTTCAATTTACCAAGAAAGTAACTTGTTCATGGTATCAAAATCTTTGTTTTGACTAATAAATTTTTCACTTACCAAGTAAATCCTTCATTTACTAAATTGAATAGATTTTATATGTTGGTAAATGAATCATTCACCCCAACATTTTACGGTTACACAAAACAGAAGAACACAAACGCAGTTCTCAAAAAAAGTAAATCATGGACGTCATTCTCTCTCTCTCTTTGGCCTTTCCCTTCTCTATCTACTTTCTCTCTCATCCGTCGCCACTGCGCCTTCTCCCGCAACCAACGGTTTGACATATCTGATGCACTCAACTACGTGTCGAGAATCGCATGGAACCAAACGACTTGCTGTAACTACCAACGGTGGAGATCTACAGCCGCGACAGAGGCAGACTCGACGCCGCCAATGTGGTCTTCCGATGCAACGTCTTGGCTGTGGCTGGGCTACAGAGGATGATATCTTAGATCGCAAAACTGATCTCCATGCGAGGAGAGAAAGGCCGAGAGAGGGAGGAGAGAGAAAGTGAGGGTGAGCGAGAGTGTGGAGAGAGAAAGAGAGAGGGCGGGTGAGAGAGATAAAGTAGAGAGAGCAGCGACACGGGGGGAGAGAGAGTAGCGAGGGGAGAGCGAGCATTGAGGAGAGAGAGAGAGCAGCAAAGGAGGAGAGAGAAAGAGAGTAGCCGTGAGGCTAGAGCGGAGAGAGAGCATTGGTGAGGGGAAGAGAGAGAGAGAGAGAGAGAGAGAGAGATATTAGGGAGAGGGTGAATATGAGAAAATTAGGGTTTCTAACATTATAAGTGAGGGTATTTTTAGTATTTTAACAATATGGTAAATTACATTTATCAGAATTATGCTATTTATTAATTTTTTAAAACCTTATGCTATTATTTTTTTTTTCTTACATTTCTGAATATGCTATTTCCCTACTTGTTCTGCTGAGCCTATACTTTAGGGCCAAAAGTATTTTTGGGATGTACCTAGCTTACTCTAGACCCGTGGGGCTTTAGAGACGAATTGGGCTGACCCTCATTTCATTGAGATAAGGTTTGCTAAAAGTATACTAGTTTCAGCATTTTTATTATTGGCAAACCTTTTCTTTAGATCCTCAAGGAAACCCATAGCCATAGTAACCTTATCGGACATAGTGCTCCGAAAAGCTTTTGGAATAGCACGCTTCATAACTATCAGACTTATACAGTTCGGTCGTTCCCACTTTTCCATCTCTCTCTTATCATCAGAGGTACTCTTATCAGTGAGTGCAGCATGTTGATCGACTCGTAAAATAAGGTCTAGGTCCATGACTCTGAGAACAATCAAGACGTTCTCTTGCTATGCCTTGAAATTGGTGCCATTAAGCATAGGAGTAAAATTTATGCTAGTAGAGATATTTGTAGCAGAACTAGAAACTAAACAGAGAACAAAACAAAACAAAACTCATATAAATACAATATTATGCAAATAATAAATTCAAATAATGGTAGGGCCCATCATAAGATATCGAGCACAACATCAATATTTAGTCTTTAACAAAAATATTAACTTGTAAGTGGTACTCTTGGTGTAGTAATCAAACACTGATAATAAGAACATGTCGACTAATAAATCTTCCTTTAGGCCGATTTATTGTTCATATGTAAAATCGAATAATCATCACATGCTTATCACCACAGGTGCGTGTGTAATTCGCCCAAATATTGGCATTCCTTTGGGCCGGCTAATATCCGCATGAATTACACACACACAGCCGTTTAATATTCTAAATTAAATTAATTTTCACAAGAGAGGTTGCTTTGGCAACATGTTGCTTCCATTAATTCAATTTAAAATATTATACACTTTAAAATTTGTACCAAAATTTGAATATAAATTGCACCGAAATTGACCAAAAAATAATTAAAAAATTCGGTCCTCAGACGTCAGAATCTCTTCTTACGAAGCAAGGACATGTTGATCTGTCTTTATCTACCAGATAGCCTCATCTTTCCCCCCTCCCTGGATCCATCATCTTCGAGGAGGAGAAAAGAGAAGTCAAATATTTTATGGAAGACTAGGGATTGCTAATCCGCCTACGCGGGAAGCCTTCTACCTCTCAGGCTAAACAGGAAAGACAGCCTTTGCCTTCTAATACATGTCACATTGGATTTGCTAGTATTCCTACAGGGCTTAGTATTCCGAAGAGTGGTCAAAAATAAAAGTCAAAGGTCAAAACAAGAGAGGTTGCTTATGTTGCTCAATTAATTTAATTTACAATATTATACACCTTAAAAATTGTACAAAATTTGAATATAAATAGCACGAAATTGACCAAAAAAAAATTAAAAAATTCTGTCAAAGTCAGCACATGGTCAACAACAAAAGTCAAAGGTCAAATTTTTTTCTTCTTTGGTGGCCTTTGCCGCCGCTCTCCTTAAACCAAAAATAATAATAAAAAAAAATGAATACATTCATTAAAAATTCATCTAAAATTTATTCTCAACGATTCAACATGAATAGTCTATGATACCACTTGTTAGATAAATTATTTTATGGTGAAAATCATCACTAAATACTAGATCATTCATGTTGTATCACTAAGAATTTATGATCTAAAGTGCAAGCATTCCTGAATCAAACGTAATCTTTTGGAGTTTCTTTTGGATTCTCTATATTCTCTCAGGATGTTAGAAATAGAATGAAACGTATATGTGATTTGGGGACCATAACCGTATATAAGTTAACTGTATATTAACTTTTATTATTTCTAATTTGGTCCATCATAAAATTTAAAATAATGATTTGGTCTCAACACATAAAAGACTCACACTTAATTAGATGCATTAAAGTTTAAAATACTTAAAATGTTATCAAATCACTTTAAATAGACTCAACCTAATATGATAGCCTTTAATACACAACAATAAACATATAAGGTCAATTAAAAACCCAACAAGATATAGATGTTAAGAATTTGACCATGGCATAGCATCGTTCAATCGCAAATAATTCGCCGGCGGCTCGTGAAAACCGACAATAATGCGCTTGTGCCTGCGCATGAGCGGATGAACATCGTCCTCATCGTCGCACGTTACGCAGACAGCTGTGACGGCATCATCTTCATTGAACAAGGCTGCGGCTGCATTGTCTCGCTCACAGTCGACGCACGTCCACCCGCGTTGCCGGAGCCGGCTCTTAAGGGAAGCGGCATTTCTTGCGTTGTAAAGTTCGGCAATGCAGCTCGCGCAGAGGAATGCGAAGTCTGCTCGGCAGAATAAGACCGCCTCCTCCGATCGACACAACTCGCATGGCTTGGACTTTCCCTTGCTGAACTCTTGACGGCCTTTAGTTCCCATTCCTCTTATTAATTTTTGTTGCTTCCTTTTTTCTTACTTCTGAATGAAATAAGCGTGGCCATATGGCATTAATATATATAAGTTCTAAGTGGAAAACTTGTTCAATAACTTTTGAGAAAGAGAGAAACGATGGAAAAAAAGGGAAGAAATTAGAAAGAAAGAAACATAGCACGTTTGATAATTTGCTATGATCGGTTGTAAATATTGCGAGGAAAAAAATATAATTTTGAGGATAAAGAACGGAACAGATAATAAGGCATTCCACATTATAAAGGGGGTTTCACTATTTTCTAGGTCATGATTCATAAGACAGTTAATAAGGATTAAAGGGTAAACTACAAGCAATAAAACATAAGATTATCTCATAGTTATATATTCAGAAAAAAAAAAAAACCGTTATCGCTACCCTTAGTTTCTACTCTGAACGCTAGAAAGTACACTTCACACACTTCAATCTAGATGTTTTTTTTTTAAAAAAAAAAAAAAATGAATTTATGAATGTCCCTAAATTCTTCTCTATCTCCAGAATTAGTACCAGTTTATCCCATGAATAGTTCCTAAATTGAAAAAGTGTCTTACAAATGGTCGTTATATTAAGTTTTGAATGAACATTGTTAAATTGGACTCACAAATGTCACTTAACTTTTCTTTTTCTTAATAGAAAATGTTCTCTATGATGAAAGTTATTTTAAACTTTGCCTATATATGCTAAAATCGTGCCAAATTAGTTTCTCTGTCTAATAAATAAATGGAAAATTAATGTGAAATAGTATCAAAATTGTCCTTAGCCTAAAACAATTCATGGGTTATATACATATAATTACACCCCTCATAAATACAATATTGCATTTTTTAGGCTCTCTTTTTTTTTTTTTGGCTTTTATTTTTTGTTTAAAAAAATCTACTGAAAAATAAGTCTTTTTTTTTTTTGAACTGAAGAAGTCTTTGTTTCGTTTTTGTTGAATTCGCTGTACAAAATTCTGGCCTCAAAGGGGCTCAAGTGTCAAGTAGCTTTTGAGTTTGATCTCTTTGGGACTGCATCACCCATGATGTACTCTCGAGTGTGAGTGCCTGAGGGCCCTCTTATGGTTAAGACTAATTGGGTGCTAGTTTGATTAATATCTTTTGTGAACATGCATGTGTAACACCAAGATCGTAGTTGTACATGTTGGGATTTGATTTCCGGATTTGTGTGTTTGATTGGATTCTTCATTAATGTTGGCATTATTTTGAGTATGTCTTGGTAATTAATAATATGTCTCGGTAATTGTTCATCATTTAAACGTGACTCCACAAATGTAGGTAATTACCGAACTGCGATACCAACTTCCTATATCTTTTTACTATTTCAAGTTTTTCGTTTATTTATTGCAACAAATTTTATAACGAACCTAGTAAAGAGACTCAAACTGGTACTAACAGTACAAACCATTTTTACACATTTTTATAACCTTGATGTTAAGTTAAACAAATATCATATTATACTTTATCAATACTATATATATTTGATGGACGTGACATTTATTCACATAACAATACATTCGCAAGATGTAAAAAACAAACAAAAGTACATATGTTCCTCGGAAATTTCGAGCGCAGTGGAAAAATGCTCTGTTTATATATCTGAATTCTGTGTGCTTTTGTGTTTCTCATGTTTTCGAGAAGGAAACACTATTGCAGATAGGCTTGCAGAATGTTGTGCTACTCATCAACAATCTTGGCCGTTCAACGCGCGTTCCATAATTCTGTGCGTCAAAATCTCTGATTGACATGAATGCTCTGCCGAAATAGATTTATTAATAGTATGGTCAATTTTTGTTCTATTAATTACAAACATAAACACTCTTTTTTCTAAGTTTTTCTCTTATTTAGGTTTTACTGGTATGGACTTCGATAGGTCAACATACCGGTAGGTCATATTTTCTGTCTGTTAAATATACATAAAATCACATAAAAATTAAAAAATATGTAAATTTAACGATTAAAAAAACATGACCTACTGGTACATTTAAAAATTTCCTTTAGTAGTAAGATTTTTAATGAGGTCTATGTTATAGAGCTGATTATCAAAGGAAAAGTTACGGCTTGATCTTCAGTCCTCAGTCTCTTGTTTGTATATAGGCAACATTTTTCTACCTTTGTTTCTAGCATCTAACTTGTTTTTTTTCTACTCATGACAATTTTGTATTTTTCTTTTTATTAATAAATTATAATGGAGTTTGAATGAGGGATAAGAATTTTAGGAGTGTCAATCTAGCTGAGATGTGTAGGATTTTTTTTTTATGTTTTAACCACAACTCATTAAAAAAAAAAAAAGAAACGAAAAGATGTAAACAAAGACAACAAAAAAATTAATTTACCTCCCTCAAAACAAAAAAAAAATCTATCTACTACGTGTTAGTATTACACATTCCCGTTCATTTCGCTGATTCGAGTTTGTAATTCGAGTTGAGATGTGATTTTGTGTGAGAGCTTTTTACTGTAGTAAAAAAATTAAATGTGACTGTTTCTAAGAGCTTTTTATTGTAGCAAAACTCAAATTCTAAACTCTAAAGTTGTTATTATTGCATTGAAGAATTATAGCATAGAGGATATTTATATCATCTCAAAACTGTCATATTGGCTATAATGAATTTGGAGGTATATAATAAACCAGACAACAACAAAAAAAAAGGAAAAAAAAAAAAGAAAATTGGCGGGACAGATCTGTATTATTAGTGGAACATAATACGCGTCTTTTATTACTTGAAAGGGAATATTGAATAGATGTTGAGAAAAAGATTCCACCTAAGACACTTACATGTGACCAAGTGTCCAATGAATAGATGTTGAAAGGGAATATTGAAAGGAAATATTGAATAGACTTGTGAATGCTTTATTCATTTTGTTGATTCGAGTTTAGAATTTGAATTTTATTATAATAAAAAGTTCTCAAAAATAATCACATTTAATTTTTTTATTACAGTAAAAAATTTTCACATAACGTTACATTTTAACTCGAATTAAAAATTTGAATTAACGAACTAAACGAGTCACGGGCTTTGACAAAAGCACATCTTACATGTGACCAAGTGTCCATTATGGAACCAATAATTAAAGCAACTCGTGGTCCTTTCGAGTATTGCCTTATCCATAGCTCCTGCACTTATGGCATGAATCAAAATTTCAGGCTGGATCAGATCCGGATGTTTCACATGGATATTTTGGCAGAGCAAAACTGGGCAGTTTCAGTTATTCAAGAGATGTAAATTAGCTATTCTATAATCGATTAGCTTTTCATGCGCACTTTGTAACGAGTAAGGTCTAGTTAGTTAAAAGGGTAATTTTTAAAAATTTATATTGAAATGGAGCTTTTTTTATTTCCATCTTTTAATATTAGCCTAGTATTTTTATTTTTTAGATTAAAACTAATTAAAGAGATAGTGTTTTTAATTTATAGAAATTACCCTAAGAAGAAAAGAAAAAGAAAAAAAAAAAGAAAAAAAGAAGTCGACGTGATTAGTTATGTTGCGTATTACAATGAAAGTCGGAAAATTCAAACATAAAAGCTAGCAATACGGGATGACAAACTAGTTTATGATGGAGGGAAATAATATTTTTCTATTATAGTATCGTTATAGTAACGTCAGTTTTTAATTATTAGATATAGTTAAAATTAAATTAGATAAAAAAATATATTAAAAAAATAATTTTTAATATAAATTTAATTATTAAAAATAAAATCTTTTCAATAGTTTATTCAGTGCCTTCGAGACAAATCTCAAAAAAAGTAAACACGATACATTCCAAAAAATTTTGGGACGATAATGCCCTAATCTGAGTTGTTATGGAAAAAGTATTGTTCGATTTGTTCAGGGGCAGAGCTATTCATTGTCTAGTGGTGGCAGCTAGCGCCCCCACACACTTTCTTAATCTTATATAT
>NW_010363634.1:314084-322115 GCF_000414095.1 Morus notabilis | reverse complement strand
CTAAAAATCTTATGATTTTCCTATTTTGTCCCCACTAAAATTTTATATTATGATGCATATCTCGACTCAATCTTACACTTTTTAATCTTTATTCTTATATATGTATTTTGTAGTTATTATAAAAATATTGTCATACATATTTCTTTTTATTATTTATTATAAAAAATTTAGTATACGCTCCACTGAAGTGAAATGCTAGCTCCGTCACTAGTAGTTGAGGGGCAGCCGCCCCACTGATCCAAGGTGGCCCCTTTAATTTTTCCCTAATTAAATTAATTTTTACGTCTTTTTTCTCTTAATTCACCCTTTCTAAATTTTTTTGATTATAATATTTTTATAAAAATTTTCAAAACATTTCAATCACGTCCTAAATTTTAACGCTTATGTATATCAAAATTTTAACGTAAATTGCTAAATAAGTAAATAATCAATGAAATTACCATATAAGCTCACAATTTTGTGGAATGTAGACCTTAAAAATAAATTAAATTAATCAAAAGCTTGATTCATTCAGATTAAAAAGACACACAAATAGTTAAAATAGTATAAATTATGCTTTCATTTTAGTTTAAAACTTTAGTTTTATCACGCCTTCACTGGAAAAATTCCCTGACTCCACCACCGAATGGGTTATTTTCGTCACTTCAATCTTCGAAATGATAGATGTTGATTTGCATGGAGAAACAAAAGTAAAATGAAAAACAAGTTGAATTGTAGTACTAGTTCCCTATGTGCGATCATGCAACACATGTATCACATGGGCGCATATTATCAACAACCATGTCTGAGATTTATAAAGATAATCATTTAACACATGCTGTACTTTTGGAATTATATATATATATATATATATTTTTTTTTTCGTACGTATGTTTTGCTCAATATCTCTCTACTTTTCTGTACAATGTTAAATAATATCATATGAAAAAGGATACTTGATGCCAGATGCATAATAATTTATTTTAAATACTAATACACTACGGCCACGTAATGAAAGGATACTTTTTTTTTCTTTTTCTTTTTTGCTGCAAAATGAAAGGATACTTGATGCCAGATGCAATATTTCTTTCTTTAATCTTACAGACTTACTCTTAGGGTAAAGTCGTGTCTCTTATATACTAAGGTCATATTTATTTCACCGATTTAAGTTTAAAATTTAAATTTTAATACAGTAAAAAACTTTCAGAAACAGTCACATCTAACTTTCTTACTATAGTAAATTTTTTTTACATAAAATCACATTTCAACTCGAATTAAAAACTCGAATCAATGAACTAAACGGGCCCTTATAGTGATGCGAAGTGGATTTGAATTTTCTAGTGAACCCTTGTTGAATATGATTTGAATTATTTATTCTTTTTGTGTGTTTACGTGCTGAGCTCTCGTTCTTTTAATCGGTTTCTTATGTTTTGTTGTTTATTTAATTTCTTTTTGTTTTTGTTTAAATTTGTAATTTCTTTTTTAATATAAAGTACGAGGAACTCTTATTGTTGGAGCTATTGTTATAACCAACTGATAGGAACAATTACTTAAAACTGATAGATTAATTTTTAAACGGTCTTATCCGTAAGTATCCACAATAAAAATTTACAGCGTGAAATATAATTAATATCATACATGTTGACGGTTAAAATTTATCTGACAAATAAAACTCGATCACTTAATCACCAGTATTAGCTCACACATGTTACTAATGAATAGTGAAAAGAAAAGTAAAATTAACAAGAGAACACACAAATTTATAATAATTCAACTTAAATTAAAAGGCTACCTTCACTTCAATTTTCTTGGAGATAGGGGAGTTCTCACTATGAGAAAAAGAACTCCAATAAGGAATAAAAAATAAATGCTAAGAGATTGGACTTAGATTTCTATCTAATCTGTATTTCTAGGTCATTATCTTTAACTTTCTCAAAGTAGTTATCTCGGATCCTTAGTAGTTATCTTCAGGCAGATTTCTCGAATGACTGACTCGGTCATGACATGTCTATCAGATGCTTGCACTGCAAAATGAAGAAGACGAGAAAAGGATGGCAAGTTCAACTTTTAAATTTGTCTCGGGGCTTATCGCCATATTAATCATAACATTCAACCCATTTCATACCCGAGCATACTTCTTTTAGTAGTTTTGAGCTTGGAGAGCTAGTCATCAACCATACTGTTTAAAAATTAATCCTACGGTTAAAACAATAATTTTTACAAAATAGAGTAAAATAGTTATTCTTATCATAAAGGATCTCCTTTAAAATTATTAATTTATCAAAAGCACTCTTAACATAATATGAAAGTCGCTCCAGAAATATCATTACTGACGGTCAACTGATATTCTTAAGAAAGAATGTGAGACTGACAAGGGAGAAGGCAAATCAAGTTTGGCTACGCACATTTACCACAAAATTCGCGTGCACTCAGGTGACGTTTGTTTTCTATATTAGTCAATGATTCTGAATTATGATTCATGATTTTTTACAATATTTTTTCTCATAAAAAAATACGTAAGACGAGAATTATTCTGAATATATAAACAAAACGTCATTTCAGTGATTCAGGCCTGGATACTGGATAGGGTATCATCATGTTTAAGTTTTAACTGTTGGTTTACATGTTTTTTTTTTCTTTTTTTTTTTGGTTGCTTGTAGATTTATAATTGTTAATGTTTTTAAGACTTCTTCTTCTTCTCATTCTCCTCTAATGAACATCCTTCAAAGAGGCTATAACGAATTTTCACAAACCCAAACAAATTTAAAACCAAATTCGCAAAAATTCTATGAAAATTCCCAAAATCGCAATGACAATCAAGTTCTATCTGCCCAAATTTACAACCAATTAAGAAACCAATTACATAATCAAATAAAAATCACAAATCTTAGTTAGACAATCAATTTCAAAAATCTCAAAACATGAATATTACTCCCCCAATTTCAAAAACCCAACAACTTTACTTAACCAATTACATCAAAATTGCATAGAAAATAAAATAAAAAGTGTTTTTTTTTTTTTTTTTTTTTTTTTTTTTTTTTTTTTTTTTTTTTTGGTATGAATGTCTCCTTAAACTTTTAAATTTAACAATTTAAACTTTATTTTTTTCTGACAATTAACTATTTAACTTAAAAATCTTTATAATTAAGACGTAATAAAAAACGCTGTCCATTTTTTTCATGATTTTAATCACTTGATGCGGAGCATCTATTCAGAGTAATAAATATCACCTCTCACCGGGAGCTAATAGGTGACGTAGTAGAAGTGGCAAGATGCGGCGTCATCCTTGGGAATTGGAGACTCAGGCTGTAGAGGGGCCTTCTTGGGAGGGGTTTTCAGGAGACATTTGGTTCATAGATTAGAATTATGTGATTAAAATTATTTTTGATTTACGTATATTTTTTATAAGAGAAAATATTATAGTGAACTACGAACCATGGTTCAAATCAGGGAACAAATCTATGTACCATGATGGTGGAGTCAGGGGTTCTGCAAAATTTGAAAACTCACGACTTATTTTGTCAGAGAACTTTCAAAAATGTCATTAATAAATAACACTATTTTATTTCTACAATTATTATTAAATTTATCTTATATTACTAATAATTTGTAAATTATTTTTTCATAATTTGTAAGTTATCTTTGATAATTTATAGGTTATTTTTCATTACTTACATGTTATCTTTTGTAATTTACATGTTATTACTTCATATCCTGCATATTATTTTTTATAGTAACATTAAAATTTTGTGTCGTGACATAAATAATAAAGTTAAAAAAACAATAATTAAACTTGAAATTTTCTCACTTTTGTTTTGTTTATTGTTTTTTATATTTTGTTTTTGTCTTGCCATCTTAGCCCATCATACTCAAAATATGAACACAACACAGCCCACCACCTCAATCGTGCTCAATCAAATCTAAAATAACTTCACACCATATGGTGTTAAGTTCAATGATTTCCATATTGTTCCCGATTGTTTAGTGGACAGTCAAGTCCAATTATGGTCGATTTAGCAGCGTCTATTTACGAGTCTTGATGTTACTTTTTCTTGAAAGTTGTTGTAATCGATTTATCCAAATATTTTAGGTGTTTTGTAATTGACATCGATGCTACTACCAACTAAAATGTTGGTTCACACTAGTTTTTGTTTATTTTTTACATCCACCACGAGGCTATCGTGTTTACCATATTTTATTTCCAAATATTTTACATTTAGTTCACTAATTTGAGTTTTTAATTTCAGTTAAGATGCTATTTTATGTGAGAGTTTTTTACTATAGTAAAAAAGTTAAATGTGACTGTTTGTGAGAATTTTTTACTGTAACAAAACTCGAATCAAATGTGATTATTTATGAGAACTTTTTATTATAACAAAACTTGAATCAGCGAAATGAATGATGCCATGTATTTCCCTTGAAATCAAGTGTCCACCACGTACGACTTGTCGACTGCTTTCAAAAAGAACGTCTTCACTCATCACCTTAAAATAATATTCTTTTTCCATCACCTGATCAAAATAAATTAAATAAAGAAACACAAAACAAAACACGCGTATTATTGAGGAAATCTCACATCTCCAACGTTGTAGCGCAAGATTTTCCTATAAATACTTGCTGTGTTAGGGTAAAATTTTGAATTCTAAATCATGCTTTAAATGAGGCTCACGCATGATAAATAAGGACATTAAATGATCAAAGACAACTCAATCCTAGCCGTTGATGACAACTCTCTTAGAAGCGGACCGTTAATTAAGGGTGTGGCATATATAAGAGGTTGACCGTTCTGTAGAGATGTAAAGGATAACATGAGGTTGACCGCATTAACAATTGGAAGCGAAAATGGTTCTGGGAGCGCTTATGAAGTCGAGTCTACTCAAGTTGAGAGATATGCGATATTCACTCAGGAATTTGCTATTTGTAATTCAAATATACAAAATTTAAGCAATGTAATCGTCCTGATTGATTGTAATCTCCATATTTTGGGAAACTATCCCAAAAGATGAGAGAAATATCCACAAATTAAATAAGAAAACCAGTAGAGACGATAATCAACAATATAAAGAAGGGATTGTAGGTCAAAAGAGAAAAAAAGTCTCATTCAGAGCAATTAGAGTGTGTAATTCTCTCAGAAAAATAGTGAACTCTCTCCCCTCCACAGTGGAAGTAGCACTTGAATTAAGGGTGAACTACTATAATTCTTGTGTGTTCTTACTTTTTAATTGCTTTTAACCCTGATTCCGATCATAAAAACTCGCGCAAATCGTTTTGAAACTTGTTATAATTTCTGTTTATGAATTTTCACCGTCTAACACTTGCTTTCATTGATTTCGTGATCTTCCTTCGCCCGAACATAATATATAGCTTGATATTCCATTTTATACATCATCAAGTTACTCTATTTGTTCACATATCCTCAAAATTAAAAGAAAAAAAAGGTTACTCTATTTCTTCTCTAGATAGCTCCAGAGAGAAGCATGTCTTCTGTACTCAAAACTAGTTTTCATCCCATCGCTCCATTCACAAAATAGACAAGCTTCTCTTGGCTTACCAACTTTAGCAACCTCTTTTAATTTTGTCTCCGGCAACAACCTAAAGAAGGTAATATAGCAAAAGAAAAAAAATAAAATCTTTTTTATATATATATATATATTTGGGGAAGAGAAAAATGCTAACTAACCCAAATTTCAATTTGGTTTCCAGTGTGTTGGGATAATTTCTGCTCTACAAAATAACATAGATGGCGATCATAAGATGACTTTGGTGAACGATGGCCAGAACAATATAAATGGCGTACAGTTTCGCAAGCTTCTCAATTTCTCTGGTGAAAAGCCTTCGACTCCGATTCTCGATACCATTAATTACCCTGCTCACGTGAAGAATCATTCTACCGGGGTAACGTTAAACACTTGTGCGTTTCTCTTGATCACTTATGAAAAGTTAAAATAATACTATAATTTTATAGAAAAATCACTAAAATACAATACTTCTTATGCTTAATGTTAAGGTTGTTTATTTCATTTGTGTATTTGTCATGAACGACAAATTTATTAGAATTATTCTATATGATAAAATTTCTTGAAATCCTTTGTATTAGTAATGCGAGTACTTTTATGGTAAGTATTTGTTGATATTAATGTGGAATATCAAATTATAAGCTAAAGCTCAGAAATTTCTGAGATACGATACAGTTACTAATTTTCATACTGTATTTAAGAATGAGGTACCGAACACTGTGTTAAACCACAAGTAGGCAGATACATGAATGTTAAGTTTAAGAAATGAAAAAGAATTGAAAAACATCAATTCTAGGATTTTAGAAACAATCGAAACAAAAAATGGACGAAAAAGGGATTCGGAGAGCCGAACCGGGAAAATTGAGGTTTTTGACCGAATAAGGTTGACCATGTCAAAATTTATTGAACAAGAGTCGATTAATAAGTCACTCTTGAAAGGATAGTCAAGGTTGAACAAAGTTGACTTAGTTGACCAACTGTTCAAAAAACGCGGGTAAAACGCGTACCGAATAGGAATTAAACTGAACCAAAATAATATACTTATTAGAGATGAATGGTTGGGATTTAAAGTGATTAAATAGATGAAGGACTGAGATTATGACACGTGGTAAACAAGATGGCCGGCCAAGCTTAGTGAAGAAGGAAAGAAACAAAATATTTTGTGAAATTTTGTAAAAAGGTCCCTTGAAAGTGCTAAAATTACATTTTAGTCCTCCCACTTTATTAGGTCTAGTTTTTAAGAGATAAAAATACCACTAAATGTCCATTTTTCATGCTAAGAATAGAGAGAACTCAGCCAAAGATAGAGGAAGAAAAAACAATTTACCCAAAGTGAGAAAAATGAGTTTTGATAAAAATTGACGAAACTGTACCGTTAGTTCTCGTCACTAAGGACTTCTCATCATTCTCGAAGGTAAATTTAGGTTTTCTTTTCACTTTTTCTACATTGGCTGCACGTTTAAGTATGGGAAAAAGCATGAAAAAGTTTTGCTTAAGATGATGATTAAGCTTGTGGTTGTTAAGGACTTAAAAATCTAGTGACTTAAGGACGAATTCTTGGTTATTAGATTTTTATTTCTAGCAATTCTTGGTATGGGGAATTTTTCTGAAAATATGGATGAAACCCTAGAATCATGATGTCTATAATGATAAAATTGAATGAGAAAGAATGGGGTTTGTTTAAAGGTGGAAGCAACGGATAAAACGAGTTACGGTTAGCTCAGAAAATGCAGAAAATGAGGCAAAACTCTGCTGCCGATATTTAGCTTGAGACTTTGAGTTAAAACCGGTTTTCATAAGGAATAGGATGATTAAGATGTGAAAAGTAAGTCGATTCGATGATCAGAGATGTATAGAAACCTAAAATAATGCAAATTCTCAGTTTCGGACTTAAATAAAAAAACTAGGCTATTGACTCGAAAATTCAATCTGGCACTGTTTTGAGTTAGTGAACTAAGATAAAAGCTTAGTTTCAAAAGTGACCGACACAAAGTTGAAGGAAATTCCGTTCTGAACAACTTCTTCTCACGACCCTAGACATCAGTTTCAAGCTGATTTTTGAAACATGTCTAAAATGCGATTTAAGGTAAAAGTGCACGGGTTTGGTGCACATTGATGATATAGGTGATGTTTCGGTCTGGATACCTGATTAACGCCCAAAAGTGATATTCACAAGCGGTCAATTGTAGCACAGAAGGGCGGTCGTATCCACAGAGAGATAACAAAATAACAAGAATGATTAATAGAATAAGAGCGTTAGAGAAAAATGAATTAAAGAAAAATGAGAGTTTTTGAGATTTTTGTTGCAAATAAAATAAAAAAAGAAGAAAATCTGTATGAAGAAAACGGTAAGGTGTCGAGAATCCCTAATGCTTCGTTCACCAATTCAAGTTTTGATTCACAATATTAAATAACTAAATAAATTAAATCTGTATGTTGACTCCAGAAATATTATTATTACAAGTTATCTAAAATCGACAATATATCAATCTGACAATATTGCAGTAAAAGACAATTTGTAAAATAATTTGAATAA
>NW_010363634.1:260663-304549 GCF_000414095.1 Morus notabilis | reverse complement strand
ACGCGGCTTGGCTCCGGGTAGTTGAAAACATGGCTTTCATGGCTTATTTTTGTGTAGCTTTTTACACTGCTTTTTATCTGCAAATAATTAAGCAAAAACTAGACAAATTCCAATTAAAAATATTATGAATAAAAATAATGGATTTGTTTAATTAAAGCTTAAATATTTTAATATTATATAAATCAAAAGCAATATTTATGGTGCATTTTCATGCACTAATCAATACCGAACATAAAATCGTAGATCTCTTTAAGAATTTTAAAAATGACATACGCATTTTAAGAAAATACCATTTACGAAACCATGAATTTGGATCAAATTGTGTTTCAATTAATGATCTTAGATTGTAAATCTAATGATTAGAAATTTATATGATAGGACCAATATGCGATCAAGGAAGCAAGGTTTCTGGAGAGTCAAAAGCCGTGACCTTAGTAGAACTCCTATAAGTACAGTAGTTATTCTATGTCTATACCACGAACAAGATTATTTCTTTGTATTGCACAAATCTGCGCATAAGATGATTTCATTGTACGTCATTAAGTGGAGGATGTTTCTTGAAACTTGTTTGTTGATTTGAATGTGCTTATGGACTTGTATTAGCAGTAGAATTTTAATCAACAATAAAGTTAGAGTCAAAGTCAACAAAAGTCAAACATTTGAACAAACTCCAATTTCATTAGAAATTGGTAAGAATGCTAAAAGATATACCAATATGATTAAAATTACTGGCATAATATGAATTGATGATAGTAAGATGAAAAGATTAAAATTACTGTCATAATATGAATGCTGATAGTAAGATGATGAATAAATAAAGATTGTAAACGATAAGAAGTTATTAATACTATTTGTACCGGCCTTCGCAAGGAAAGGTTATTATGATTATGAATGAAACCATGAGTGAGTTAGTTTTGGTTAGCTACCCCACTCCTCACTGGTTATGCGTGCAATGGTACAATAGGATGAGGCCCATAACAAGTAAAAGCTATGAAAAATGAACGACACTAAAAACAAAAGATGTCAAGAAGTATGAAACGAAAGAAGAGAAAGCATAATATGATGAACACTTTGAATGTTTAGGAAGCGTGTTAGGGCGTATGATATGAATTCATATATGGGTGTGCATTATTATTTGCATTTATTATGGCCTGCTATTACTTGCTGAGCGAAAGCGTATTAGGTTTGTTCGTGTTGTAGGAAGCACGGGTAAGACACCGGCTCTCTAAACCTGTTTGTTGGGCATGTGGAAAAGGATGAAGCAGTGACATGTGGGCAAGTGGGTAGTAGATACGTCACGTGTTTTGGAAACGCTGCTAAGCCTTATGTGGATAAAGTAAATATTATTTTATGAAGTTAGACTAGTTATGTAATGAAAGTAAAGTATACGAGATAACGAGGCTATGTATAACAACCTCAAGTCACAAGGTATGTATAATGTATCTAAAATGTTATAGCATTAATGGCATGCATAGCAAAAATGATATTGCATTAAAGGCATATGAATAGTAATGGCATGCGAATGATAGGTTAAATACATGACCATGAGTAAGGAGAACAAGTTTAAGATTTTAAAAGAAAAGTTGAAATTGTTTTTAGGATAGTAATTTTTGATATTCGAGTTTTATAAAAATCACTGAACGAAGTTTTATTCCGCTAAAGGTTATTAGAATCAATTTTACTATTGAAGAAAAAAAATTAGTCTAAATTTTAAAGAGGTTATAATTAAAAAGTAGTAAAAGATAGGAAATGCTAAGTATGAATGTAGAATATATGACCGAAAGTTAAGGTCGTCACAGTATTATGCCAGGAACTTGGGATATTAGTCGACGAACTTCGCGAAGAGATTGTTTACACGATGTCGAAAACTGTAGGGCACATCAGCTCAAGCCTAGATGTGGCTGAGCTCACAGTTGCACTTCACCATGTATTCAATGCTCTTGAAGGGAATTTAACCGTTTATCATTCTTAGGGAGAAGAATTTGAAGCTTTCAAGAGAGAGCGATCAGTCAGATGAAGGGATTTCGCTATGTAGTTTTGAAGGCGAATTGTGTTTGCTGAATCAGGCCATCTAGTTGATTCTACACGGTGGCTACAAAATCAAAGAAGGAGTCTTTATGTGTTGAAGTCCTATTGGTGTTTGTAATCGTTGAGAATTAGTGGATAGTTCAATGTCCGAGTTTGGGCCCGTGAATCTAAGCTTTTACCGAACCACAATAAAATTTTCTTGTGAAATGTTTGTTTTTTTACGTAGGTGTTCTAGAGAGTGTTATAACACTTTCTATAACACTAACGATTAACTATAATGATTATCGGCATAAGTGTCAAAGTAATCAAGCAGGAAATAATAGTGCAGAAACATAAAGAACATCAGGAATTAGTATCGTAGTTCGGTGCCCACACTACATCTGTGGGGCCGCCTAAACAGTGAACAATCCACTAAGCCTCAAGCTTACAAACAATAATCAGACTTATACACCCAAAGACTTCCTCCTTAACGTTGTCGCCGCTGTGGAGAATCCTCTTAATGACATTGTCCAGCGAGCACCACTCGTCACCGAACTGCTCGGCGAATTCCCTTCGACTGGCAGTGGCCTTTCTCTCAAAACCAACAAGTCCTTCTCCCGAAGAACAATCTTCACGCAAACAACAACAAAACTCATACACATAGCTCACTCTCTGAAAATATTTTCTCTCAATACAAGTCACACGCCCACGTTCAACACACTTTAAACAAAAGTTACGTACAACACTATGTACCGTGCATAGACTCTTTCTAAGCAACTTTCATGATAATTGCATACCAAGTGAGCTGTAAAAACACACCTTAAAGAAGGCTTTTTAATATCACAAGAATCACTCAAAACAATTACCACGATTCTTCCTAAATAAATCTCCCAAGACTGCGCAAAGAACCTAGACATAAAAGAGATCAAATTTGGATTACACAACCCTCACACCCTCCTTTGAGTTTTGAGTGCAAGACTTCCCTTTAAAACACAAATCCGAATCAAATATGAGAATTATCATGCAAATTCTAAGCCGAATTTCCTTAGAAATTAAGCAGCCCATATCTTCTCTTCAAAGTCAAAATCTGAAACTTTCTAAAAGCACCACAATCTCAATCAATCACAGCCACTATGTTTTCAAAATAACTCCCATGAAATCTTCTTCAGAAACAAATCAATTAAGCCACGAATATTGTAGTACTAAATCCGCCAAAACACAAAATCTACTCGTTTCCAATTTAATCCTTTTCAAAATTAAAGCCAAACAATTCTCTTCCTCATAATTCAATCCTCAAATATGCACCATGATCACGTAGTACCTGTTTTTGGATTTACAGACACGTTGCCAAAACATACCAATTAGACAAAATACCTAACATCTTGTGCCTATTTATTTATTTATTTTATAGTCTATTAATTTAGCTTGGTAAAATATTTGACAAGAACAGATCTTTCAGTATAGAACAAAAATTCTACCCAAAAAAAAAAAAAAATCTCAAAAAGTCCAAACACAAAATCAATTTTCCAAATCTAACAAAATTTATTATACCAAACAAACGACTAAATTGACGCACCAATTTGACAAACTCAACAAAATTTAGAACCAAATTCACAAACTAATTTCAGAACCATGCAATTCCATAATAATTACAAAGTCCAATCACACAATATTTTTCACGACCACATATGACTAAATACAACCAAATTCACGAACCCAATCAAATTTACATTCAATTTCACAACCAATACCATAAATATCTAAAAAGTCCAATCCGCACAATCAATTTAATAAATCTTATAAAATCAATATACCTAAACAAAATTTACAACCAATTTTCACGAACCCAATCAAATTTACAACCAATTTCTTTTAAAATGTATAAAAATTCCAAAAATCCCAATAACCCAATCAAGTTCATAAATCTAAGAAAATCCATATTACCAAACCAAATTTAAACCAATTTACAAACCAATTCCATAAAAATCTAGAATCAGTTTCATAAATCTAAAAACATCAATATCAGCTAATTTTACTAACCCAACAAGTTTACTTAAAAACTCGAATCACGATCTAAACGGTTCTTAAGTAATTACATTAAAAAAATTGCATAGAAAAATCATCTAAAATTCTTGAAAAACCCCCCTTAAAACCGGTGGAAGTAGGAGAAGTGGCAAGATACGGGGGGTTGTTTCTTGGCGTTAATACTCTTTGACTGCGGTGGGGTTTTCTTGGGAGTTATGGACTATGTCATCTTTCTACTAAAAAAATTTGTGTCCAGTTTTCATGTGTTTCATCAAAGAAAAAAAAAAAAAAACAAAAAAGGACAGTCAATGTAGTCGACATTACCTTTTTTTTTTTTTTTTTTACGTGAGAGAATTAGCAGAAGAATTTAAAGTTGTCAGTAGAATAAACAGGCCTTTTGTAGGGGAAAAAAAACAAAAAAAGGGTGGTCCACACTAGTTTTTGTTTTTGTTTTTGTTTTTTTTTTGCTAAACGACACAAGTACATCAACCACGACGCAGTCGTGTTCAACGTGATTTTTTTGCTTAAACGTTCTTTCTTAAATATAATAATAAGGAAAAAGAAACAATTCTTTAATTTATTGCCCGGAAAAGCAAGTGCCAACCACGTACGACTTGTCCACTGCTTACAAAAAGAAAGTCTCACTCGTCACCTTAAGATTATTTCTATTTTCATAACCTCATTAAAATAAATCAAATAAAGAAAGGAAAATCAAACACGCGTATCATGAGGAAATTTCCCATCTCCAACGTCGCACCACCAGAGCTTTCCTATAAATACCAGCCTTCATTGATTTCAGCTCAACCCACTTCAGCTCTACAATCACTTCAGTTTATATTCCGTTATATGCATCATCAAATATTCAAGTTACTCTACTTCTTCTCGTAAACGTAAGAGAAATCCAAAGAAATAAATGTCTTCTCTTCTCAAAACTAGTTTCATCCCATCGCTCCATTCTCAAAATGGACAACCCTGTCTTGGCTTGCCAACTTTAACGTCTAACGTTGTCCCTAGCAGCAACCAAAAGAAGGTAATATAGCAGCGAAAAACAAAATCTTTTTTTTTTTTAATTTTTTTAATTTTTATGTATGTGGGAATGAGAAAACTGCTAATTATAACACAATTTTCAATTTGGTTTTCAGTTTGTTGGTATGATTTCTGCTCTACACAATAACGCGGATGGAGATTACAAGATGACTTTGGTGAACGATGGCAAGAGCATCAATGGCGTGGAGTTTCCCAGGCTTCTCAATTTCTCCGGCGAAAAGCCTTCGACTCCGATTCTCGACACCATTAACTACCCTGCTCACATGAAGAATCTTTCTGCCGAGGTAACGTTTAACACTTGTGCTTTTCTCTTGATCATTTATGAAAAGTTAAAATAATACTATAATTTTATAGAAAAATCACACTAAAATGTACACTACTTGTTATGCTTAATATTAAGGTTTTTTGTTTCATTTGTGTATCATTCCAGGAACTTGGGATATTAGCCGACGAAATTCGCGAGGACATTGTTTACACGGTGTCAAAAACTGGAGGGCACCTCAGCTCAAGCCTAGGTGTGGCTGAGCTCACAGTTGCACTTCATCATGTATTCAACACTCCTGAAGACAAGATTATTTGGGATGTCGGTCACCAGGTATAAGATCAAGTTTTTTTATTATTATTATTATTATTTTTATTTTTTTTACTTTTGTTTGATTTTGTGTTTTTGTAATAAATTGGATAATCTTGAGTTTTAAGGAGAACTATGCCAACTCTTAGTTGAAGAATCCAGATAAATCCATACTATTTTTCTTCAAATGAAGAGGTATGGTGTTAGAAAAGTTTATCACATTTATCCACTAGACAACTCGTCTTATATAATATATCTACTTCTAATTCAAATTTTTGTAATAAAAACTAGACAGAAAAAAAATTAGAATACCCCACATAATAAAGCCTAAGAAAAAAAAAAATAAAACTATAAGGTCGTGATAATAAGTGTACTAATAATAGAAAAAAAAAAGACGACAAAGTAGACACGTGTAATTGTCGTTATAATTTGTTTTTACTCAACAACTCTTATGTTGTTTTTATCTACAATGTTAAAGTACTGTAACTAGTACAATTTTCTCTGTGGGCCCTTTCAAAATGGAAGACGCGTTTTTCTGAGCAAAATATAAAAACATTTTTTTTCTCAGGTGATTCCCCTAAGAATATTTAAGAATACATTGTGATTGTTTTATAGATTAAAATTATATAATTAGAATTATTTTTAATTTACGTATAAATTGTGGACCGAATAAAGATAGCTTCCTTATCTCTTTTTGTTTTTAAATATTTTTTTTTTTCATAAGAGAATAAAAACATGTAACTACCACATATATAATATATGTGTAAATATTTTACCAAAACAAAAAGATAATAATAAATTAACCGTGGAAAGTGATATATTAGTGGAAGTAAAACCCGCTTTTGTAACCATCTGTTTTACTGGATTTGCAGGCCTACGCTCACAAGATTTTAACAGGAAGGAGGTCAAAAATGCATACAATTCGACAAACTTTTGGGCTCGCAGGCTTCCCAAAGAGGGAAGAGAGTCCCCATGACTCCTTTGGAGTTGGCCATAGTTCCACTAGCATTTCTGCTGGTCTTGGTAAATCTCTCACGTCTAAAACTTATAAGGTGTTTTAAGAAATCGTAATAAGATTATCTCTTGTGTATTCTTAATCAAACAAAATCCACCTTTTATAATTATATCAGATTTAATCAAAATTAATTGTGCAAAATGATAAAATAAAGATTTCAAAAAAAAAAAAAAAGTAAAAAATTGAAGATCAAAGTTGCTCCTACAAACTAAACTCTATATTAAACTATTTGTAGGGATGGCGGTTGCAAGGGACTTGCAAGGGAAGAAAAACCATGTAATTGCTGTAATAGGAGATGGAGCCATGACTGGAGGACAGGCGTACGAGGCATTGAACAATGCAGGTTATCTCGGCAGTAATCTCATCATCATCTTAAACGACAACAAACAGGTCTCTCTTCCCACCGCGACTGTTGACGGTCCCGCTCCTCCTGTTGGAGCTCTAAGCAAAGCCCTCGCCAATATTCACTCTAGCACAAAGTTCCGCCAGCTGCGTGAGGCTGCAAAGGTGCAACAAGCATTTCCGACATTTCTTGTGCTTTTAGTATATTTCTACATTTCTCTAGTAATAACTGTTTTCATATGACTTGTCAATAGGGTATTTCCAAGCAAATTGGGGGGCAAACCCATGAAATTACTTCGAAGGTTGATGCGTATATGCGAGCAATGACAGCCAGTTCAGGGGCTTCATTGTTTGAAGAACTCGGACTCTATTATATTGGTCCAGTGGACGGCCATAACGTAGAAGATCTTGTCGACATTTTGACTAATGTTAAGTCTATGCCAACACCAGGGCCTGTTCTCATCCATGTCATGACAGAGAAAGGAAAAGGCTATGCTCCCGCTGAAGTTGCGGCCGATAAGATGCATGGTATTGCAAATAGTTTAATACGAAACATTTTATATTTCCTTTGTTTCTCAATAAAACTTTAATGATCTGGATATTTAGGATTGACGAGATTTTGGTTTCATCCTTAGGTGTGGTGAAATTCGATCCCAAATCTGGGAAGCAGTTGAAGTCGAAAACGAGTACTCGTTCGTACACGCAGTACTTTGCCGAGTCCTTAATCGCTGAAGCAAAGCAAGATGAAAAAATTGTTGCCATTCATGCTGCAATGGGTGGCGGCACTGGACTCAACTTGTTCCAGAAAGAACTTCCAGATAGATGTTTTGATGTCGGAATAGCGGAGCAGCATGCCGTTACATTTGCTGCTGGCCTAGCGGCTGAAGGCATGAAGCCATTCTGTGCAATTTACTCTTCTTTTTTGCAAAGAGGTTATGATCAGGTAAATTAATACAATTTCTCTTGACAACCTTTAACCTTTTTTTTTTCCTAAAAAATTATATTCAGTACTTTTTTAAATCTTTATATATAAATATATATATATATATATTGTTTACTTTAATCATGCTAATAATGTATAAAAATCATGCCGGTGGTTCATGATGTATATATATTGTTTACTTTAATCATGCTAATAATGTATAAAAATCACGCAGGTGGTTCATGATATATATATATATATATATATATTGTTTACTTTCATCATGCTAATAATGTATAAAAATCATGCCGGTGGTTCATGATGTATATATATTGTTTACTTTAATCATGCAAATAACGTATAAAAATCACGCAGGTGGTTCATGATATATATATATATATATATATATATCTATTGTTTACTTTAATCATGCTAATAATGTATAAAAATCATGCAGGTGGTTCATGATGTATATTATATTGTTTACTTCAATCATGCTAATAATGTATAAAAATCATGCAGGTGGTTCATGATGTAGACCTTCAAAAGCTCCCGGTGAGATTTGCGATGGATAGGGCCGGTCTTGTGGGTGCAGATGGTCCAACACATTGCGGAGCATTTGACGTAACTTTCATGGCATGTTTGCCAAACATGGTGGTGATGGCCCCTGCCTGTGAGACTGAACTTATGCACATGGTGGCCACAGCAGCGGCCATCGATGACCGACCCAGTTGCTTTAGGTTCCCAAGAGGAAATGGCGTTGGGTCCATTCTTCCACTAAACAACAAAGGGTCCCCATTAGAGGTACTTATTAGACAAAACTTCATCATTATACGTATGTAATTCATTAATTATAATATTCATCTTTGATTAAGTATTTTTTTTTTAAATAAATACAATACAGATTGGCAAGGGGAGGGTGCTAAGAGAAGGAAGTCGGATAGCCATTTTAGGATATGGAACGGCTGTACAAAGTTGTTTAGCTGCAGCAGATCTTCTCCAAACTCTGAACATTTCGATCACCGTGGCAGATGCGCGGTTTTGTAAGCCTCTTGATGCAAGCTTGATCAGACAATTAGCTCAAGAACATGAGATCTTGATTACTGTGGAAGAAGGTTCCATTGGAGGATTCAGCTCTCATGTCTCAAACTTCTTAGGCCTTAATGGATTGCTTGACGGCGGAAAGCTTAAGGTGATATTCTTATTAATCTATAAATCAAAGCCAATGCAGATTAGAAAATCACTAATTATATTCGTTAGCTAACATTATTTGGATCACATGTATCAATACTAAATTATTTGAGTGGTTAATTTCTATTCGTGCAGTGGCGGCCGATGATGCTTCCGGATAGATACATTGACCATGGAGCTCAGACGGACCAAATCGAGGCTGCAGGGCTAACTTCCAAGCACATTGCATCTACTGCTTTGTCGCTCATAGACGAACACAGATCCAAGCTTCCCCTTCTCGACCTGTATTCAAAATTACAGTAGACGCTTGAAAATATATATATATATATATATATATATATATTAAAGCCTCGTATATTTTTCTCTCTGCTTATAAGAATCTAAATCAATGTAAATATATATTTTTTTTCTTTTGAGTCTCTTCAATTTCTTTAGCTGAGAATATGAAAGTGTTCCATATTAATAAAAGAGCTTTCATTTTAATTTAAACATAGAATCTTGATTTGTTCTCTGTCATAATAATAATAGAGCTTTCACTTTAATTAAACTATGCACTTCTAAGCCATTCTTTGTAGCATCATCTCAACCAAATATACTTGCCAAAAAGAACTAAACTAAAAGAAAAATTGAGGAAAGGACTAATTAGCGCAAGTATTTCAAAAACAGATTGCTCCTTCTTAAGCTCACACAAATACTTGCTCCTCGAGTGATTTCCACGTACTCCTTCATGCACATCTTTCTTTCATCTAATACACGTTAGAGTAGGGCCCTGAAAATGATTTCTGAACAAGAGGCCATTAACGATATAATAGGGCCAAACCAACATTGTTCTTCCATCTTGATCTCCATTACTATGTCTACATCTTTGATTAAGTCGCCATACATGATTCTTTTGACATTCCTATGAATGAGTACTCACCCTTCTCATCGTTATAGACCGAAGCACTACTCACTAGTTTCTTAGCTCGTTGTTGAGTTCTTGAAGTTGGGTCACTCTAGTGTATTTAAAACTCCTCGACAATTGCTACACTTTCTTCTGGGAGGCAACTAGCTTATGTCTTGCGTCACAAATTTTGCATTTAATTGTTCCATCACTAGTTTACCATCGCTCAGCACGTTCAATCTCTTGATCCCAATTTTTTTTTAGCGACTTTAATATCAAATGTAGTGCTTCACATTCCACAACATTGTTTGATACGAAAAATTAAAGTTGATGACCTTTTCAGTGTAAATCCTGATTAGGGATGTAAACGGGCGGAGCATGTAAGCTTCCGCCACCCTAATATCCTACTCCCTTTTTTGTCACCCGTACCCACCCCATACCTGTCTGATCTGTAACGGGGTTCTGGGTATCTCCAAAGTAAAAGTCATTCTCGTACTCCCCTCATTTACCCATTAAGAGTTGAAAAGAAAAACTTGTTATATACATTTTCAAAACTCAAGAGACAATTTCAAACATTAAAAAAACCAACCAAAATATTAAAGCCATAAGAACATTATTCATTTCTTTTTAAAGAAGTTTCCCTTTCCTATCTCCACCACTACAATAAAAGAGCGATTTAGCAATGACAATAGTCGTTGCTAAAAGACCAAAAATCGGTTGATTGTGTCTAAATAGGTGGAAGCTATTGCCACTCCAACAAATGATGCCCGAGTTATCTTAAAATTATTGCATAAGAACATCTTCACTAGTTTCAGTTTTTTTCGAGCCATAATTAGTGATGAAGGAACCCACTTTTGCAACAAGGTGTTCAATGCCATTTTGTCTAAGTATGGAATAAAGCACAAGGTAGCTCTCGCTTATCATCCCCAAACCAATGATCAAATGTAGATATCCAACCAGGAGGTCAAGTAAATCCTGTAGAAGAGGATGCAAACTAACCGTAAGGATTAGGCCTCGAAGCTTGATGATGCCTTTTGGACGTATAAGACAGCTTTCAAGACACCGATCGGAATATCTCCTTCGGAGCACTGAGCATTTTAGGTTGTTAAAAAGTTAAACTTCGACTTGAAGGCTTCTTGGGAGAAACGCTTATTGCAACTCAATGAGCTACAGGAATTTCAGAATGATGCTTATGAAAGTGTAAGAATCTACAAGGAGCATACTAAGCAGTGGTCAGTGTTGGAACTTTGGACGGGCCGCCCGCGACCATCCGAAAATACTGAGTTTTTACCCAAAGCACGACTCGACTCGCCCAAAAATTTTGGGCCGCCCGCCCAAGCTCGAGAAGGCCCGTGAACGGGCCGCAAGCTTGTATTTGGCTGCCCGAGCCCGGCCGGGCAGCTCGAGCTTGCCCGAAATGCCTGAATTTTTTTAAAATTTTTAAATTTTTATAATTATTAAGTTATTTTGTGTTAAAATTATATAAAAACTAAAATCAACATTCAACAGACATTATTAACACAATTTAATAAATTAATTGTGTATATTAATTTTTAAATTCGTAATTCATGATTGTCTCGTTAAAAAAAACCTTACCAAGAAAAACTCAATTGAGATAAAAACTTGGTAAGGAAAAAAGAGTGCAATCTTTTTGTGACGAATTACAAATTTTGCAAACTTACAAAGTTATACAATTACAATGTCAAAAGTAAATACATATTTACAAATTATAAATTTACAATTTAATTTGAAGCTAAAGGATCGTCTTCAAAATTAAATGTTAATCGATTAAATTCATCGATCCATTCTTAACTTGCTGGCGAAATTGTATCGTGTAGACGTTGATCGGCACGATCTCAATCCTTAATGCAGACCAAGGCTTCAACAATGTCCCTTTGCAATGCATCTCGGTGTTCCTCAGGTATTCGTCATGTCGTACTGAAGGCTTGTTCAGATGAAATAGTGGAGACTGAGATCGAAAATATATCCATTGCCAATCGAGTTAGGATTGGCCAAGTTAATGCCCGTGCCCTCCACAATTGAACTAAGTAAAATGATTCTCTAGTACCGTCGACTACTAAGCTTTCACTGAGGCATGCCATAAGCTCATTGAAGTTGCCGCCGCCGCTGCCACATGTTGATGAAGATCCACTCCCAGCTTCTGTTTGAGTTGTCTTCTTCTTCTTCTTCAACCCGAAAACATTCAAGAATGAATGCGGGGTTTCATCTTGTTGTTGCGGTTCCTGTACTCTAGAGTTTGTACTTCTAAACCTATTCTCATATTTACTATAGATCGAATATATTTTTGCCTTTATTATTGAAAATTGGTTCGAACAATTGATGCCTAAAAATTCACCTAAGTTTTCTAAACCGTCTAATTTCATTCTAGGATAAAAAATAGTACATAAATCATACAACAAAGGCAACTTAAACCAATATTTTTTAAATTTCTTTTTCATAGAATGGATAGGAACTCCTAAGATTAGGTCCTCCCTATATTCGCTGAATAAAATACTAATTCTTAAAAGTTCACCTAAAGCTAAAGGTGATGTTGGGTAATATGTTCCACTAAGTTTTAGAGTAACTTCATGAAACCTACCTAAAAATTGATAGAAAACTTCGGCAATTTGCCAATCATATGCATCTATATGTCATACTCCTAATTTTGCACACATATAGTTTGTTATAGCATCCTTATAGGAGATGCATTGTTGAAGCATTATATAAGTTGAGTTTCATCTTATAGGCATATCTAATGCTAATGCTCTAGGAGGTATATTTAATGCTTGTAAGAACCTAAACTAATCTTCTTGTCTTTGGTTACTACCTTTAATCCATCCAAGACTATCTCTAATTCTTTTAATGTTAGTACCCATTTCTTTTAAACCAGATTTAACTATTAAATTAATTACGTGACATGCACAACGTTGGTGGAAAATAGTACCGTCACCGAATAAACTTAAATCATTTTTAAAGAACTCAATTGCTTTTGTATTGACACTAGCATTATATAATGTTATATCTATTACTTTATCTCTTAATCTAAATTCATCAATTACATTTAAAATTATATTATATATTAAATCCGCGCTACGTGATCTTAGAATATATTTAAAACCTAATATTCTCTTATCTAAATCAAATCCTTTAAAGTAATGTCCGGTTACAGCTAAATAATATTTTTTGGCAACAGCAAACCAAATATCTGCCGTTAACGCAACGCACCCCCTAATCGAGTGTAAAAGGTTTGTTAATGCTTCTTTTTCTTTTTTAAATAATTTTAATAAATCTTTCCTAAGAGTAGTTTTTGAAGTGAACTGTACATTAGGATTATGTACAACCTTAATATATCGTTGCCAATTAGGATGCTCTACAAAACCAAGTGGTTGATCTAAAGCAGCTATCATTCGCGTAACTTCCCCGAGGCAGCCCCGGGTCTTCCCCGGGGTGCCATCCCCGGGGCACCCCCGGGGCTGTAGTGTCACCTTGTAATTTAGATAAACAATATTTATACTGAGCTATATGTTTAGTGTTACCTTCATTGTTGATCTCCTCAATTGTGTCGAAGTGATCCCAAACTGTCGAGGTGCGCTTGCATTTCCTCTTGGAGGTTGCAACACTTACAAACGCAGTCGCACTAGCACTCGTCACTTCTCCACGCCTACCATGGCTCGGATTATTAGATTCCTACGTAACAAATTCATTAATGGGAAATTGCCCTTCTTCCACGTTGTGTTGGGCATCAACATGAATACCACTATAACCAAAAGAATTCATTTTTAAAAAATAAGAGCGATTTGAGAGAGAGAGCTTTAGGATAATGTGATAGTTTTTAGAAAAATTGTGAGAGAGATTTGAGAGATTGAGAGAGATTGAGAGAAATTGTGAGAAATTGATAGGAATTAAGAGATTTTGAGTGAGGAAATGAGGGGGGGGGGGTATTTATAGGAAAATTTTTGGGTTAAAAAATTGATTTTTTCCCCCAAATTCGGATCGAACGGCTACTCTTGTTTTCGGCGGGTCGGGTTCGGGCTGAAATTCGGGCAACCGTAAAAAAACTAGCTGTTGGGACCGGGCTTTTCAGGCTTCGTGTCGGGTCAGGGTCCAATGGTCAAAATTTTGTCTGTTGGTTGGGATTTTGGGCAGTTCGGGGAAATCGAGCTTGGCCGGAAAAATTCAAAAAAATTTTGACGGACGACGATTGACGGCGACAACATGGCGGTGGGCTCCGGCGTGGTGTCTATTTTCGGGTTGCCCGAGCCCGAGCCCGAAAATTTACTGTTGGTGAGCCGGTAATTGGGCCTGCCCGCCGAGCCCAAAAAATTCAGGCCTCGGGCTGGCCCTCCAGCTCAAAGTTCCAACACTAGCAGTGGTATAACAAGCATATTTTGAGGAAAGAATTCATTTTGGGACAGGACGCGTTGCTCTTCAACTACCATTTAAGGCCATTTACTGGATAATTGAAGTCTAGATGGTTGAGGCTATTTTAGATCAAGCAAGTATTCTCATTTGGCACTGTTGAGCTTATTAGAGATCATAAAAGAACATTTCGCGTCGACGAACAAAGGCTCAAGCACTATTTTGGTGAAGAATAGCGGAAGGTGGAAAGCATCCCACTCAATGATCCCAATTAATCAAGTCATGACCAAGTCCAGTAGAGACGTTAAAGTAAGCGCTACTTTAGAGGCACTCCAAGCTCTTCACCTTTCGTTCTTTTAATTTTCGTGTTTATTTTCATTTTTGTTTGATTTTATTAGTTTTCAGTTTTAATTAATTAATTATGTAAGTGTTTGAAGTTGATTACTTTAGAATTTTGCATTAATGTTTGAATTTTGTGTGTTTTGTATAGGTGTTTAAATAAGTGAGTTTACAAGCACAAGTTTTGGTAAAAAAATAATTGAAGGGAGGTAAAAATATCTTAAATTTGGGCCTGAAATCAGAGACAAATGCACCCCCCCGCAACCAGAGAGCGTTGTGTGGCCGTACAAAATAAGGTGCGTGGCCACACTGTGGCCGAGCCAAGAAAAAAAGGTAGTTTTAACACATTTTACTCTGAAAATCCCATTTTTCCAATCCTAAAACTCTTTATTCCTCACTCTAAAACACCAAAAAATCCTCTCCCACTTCAACAAAATTTTCCGAACACCAAATGTCTCCATCAATCCTCATCCAAATCTCAACCAAATTATCAACAACTCCTTCCAATTCTTGAGATTTCACATTAAATCCTACATTAGAGCTTTCATTCACCACTCTTCAAGATTATCTTTGGTTGAGTTTCTTGAAGGTTGGAGACTTCCATCACTATAAGACCTCATTTGTGGGTTTTCATCATGTAAGTCTACTCATTCTTGGTGTGGTATTCAGTTTAATTGATGGAAGATTGGATTGAGTAGAGAGGCTCTGAATGAAATTTTTGTGCAATATGGTAGTTGTGATTTGGTTCTTGAATTGAATTGTTGAAAAAGATTTATTAAGTGGTGTCCTGTTTATTATGGATTGTTAAGAATTGGGCTTGTTGGAGCAAATAATTTGGGTGTTAGATGGTACATTTCGAGGTGGATACCAAGTGTTTGACAAGAAGTCTAGGTGACGAGTTATGGCTCTAGAGAGAAAGAAGGTTGATAAGTCTAAACCTAGTACTATTTCATCCTCCAACAACAATACGTTTGTCAATGAAGCGGCCTAGAAGAAATATGAAAAGTTTGTTGCAAAGAAAAAGAGGTTGGTAATGGAGAGGGGGGTTTAGGCATGTGAGCAAAGAGACAGGCTCATAGCCAAGTTTATTATTGATAGGCATTGGCAAGACTTTACTGAAGTTTCGGAGCCAGCAGTAGTTCTTGTTGTACGATAATTCTGTGCAAATACGTCACAACAGGGGGAAAACACTGAAGTCTGTGTTAGGGGAATAATGGTGTCCTTCACTCCGGAGGTAATCAACGGATACTATAATCTTCCTGATATTGAAGATGATGAGTACAAGCAATACTTATTGGAAGATTTAGACTACAATGATATTGTAAAGAGAATGTGAGCACCTGGCACAAAATGGATGTTGCAAAGTGGCAGCGAGAACATTGCCCTCTCCTTCCCCTCGAACACGTTAAATCGTTATCCAAAGGCGTGGTTTTGGTTTTTATGTGCAATTTAATGCCTACCTTACACCAAACATAATGACGGCGGATAGAGCGCCCTTGTTGTTTGCTATATTGATCGAGAAATCAATTGAGGTCGGCAAGCTTATTAGGGATTCCATACTCCACAACTGCCGAGGCAAGACCACCGGCGGGCTCACTCACCCTTCACTCATTACCGGATTGTCCCAAAGAGCCGAGATATAGATAAGAGAAGATGAGCTAACCCAAGACCCCGACCAACTCATAACTCACGGCATAATTCAAAGATATAAAGTTTGGAAAGGTGGCTTTAAAGTTTTTGGTCCTTCTGATGAGCAAGCACCTCGACCGTGTCATACGTTGAGTCAAAGACGTCCCCTCCCAGGAGAAATGTCTGACTATATGCATCGCCAATTAGAAGAAGAAGAAGCATGACAATGGCAATAACAACAATTGTTTGCAAAGCCCCCTCTACCTGCAGACACCAAAGATATGGGACCATCACAACCGCCAAGAGGAGCTCCCAATTTCTGGTGTGCCAAAGAGATGCAACAATGATTTATCATCATGGCAAAGAAAGTTCTGGAATTCGTCGGGAGTTGAGCAAGCAAGGAAGAGCCATCATGGACATTCGAGCGAGAGTAGTTGATGAACAACAAAGACATTTTACGAGAGCTCAATTTGAAGCCAATTATTTCAACACGCTCGGCCTTATGTTCCATCGCTTCAGCCGCAGCTCGGGACAAGATATGATGGACATTCCACCACTTTCTCAACATCCGGAGAGCCTCATTCAACCTTACAACCCTTACCTTCTGCCACAAGGAGATGGCGGTGGTGTGGACCAATAGGATGTTAGATTCAATTTGTCGCCTCCCGAGTATGTGTTCTTTTCCCTTGTGATTTTATTATTACAAAACATTGAGGATAATGTTTGGTTTAAGTATGCGAGAAGGAACACATTTTTGTTGGTTGACATAGTGGGTTTGGATTTGGTACCGTCTCTTTTTTGTAGTCTCCCATCACTTTCACATTGTAGTTTCTATTTATCTTCTTTTTATTGTTTACTTCTTTTATTTTGAATAAAGTGTGAGTTTTGAGAAAGGAGATAGCTAGAATTCAATGATGATGTTAGCCAAAATTTATTTTCTTAGGTCTTTGGAAATGTAATTGTTGAAATTCAAAATTCAAATTAGGAATTATCCTCAATATAGTTCGGATTGATATTAGGATTAGGATTTGATTTCCTATCTTTAAATTCAGTTTTCCTCTATCTCTTATCTCCTAGTTTAGTGGGATATTTTCCCGATTCTCTTTAACCTAGAATTTATAGTTGTAGCATATATATATATATATTGTACCGATTCAATGAGAAAAATAAGAGAGAAAAGAGGGCAATTTCCTTCTTTGAAAATCTACATGGTATCAGAGCCTTTAGAAGCCCTAGTATCAATTCATCTCTCCCTCCTTAGCGCCGCCTGAAAATACTCACAGTGCCGCCCAAAAAAAAAAAAAAAAAACCAGAATCACAAACCTCTTCAATCCCCTGCCGTTCAAACCCTACCCATGACCAAATACGATATGGCAACCGAGAGATCTAGTTCAACCTCGGAAGTTAACTCCAATCCGGATATGTCCCCAGTCAGCAATCAGCATGGTGGAACGGAAGGCTCATCTATCCTTATCACAGGTCACAAACTCAATGGCCACAATTACCTCCAGTGGTCTCAATCAGTGATGATGTTCATATGCGGCAAGGGCAAGGATGAGTATCTCACTGGCGAAGTCTCAATTCCTGATAAGAAGGATCCAAAATTCAGGACATGGAAGACTGAAAACCACATGGTTATGTCATGGTTAATTAATTCCATGAATAATGACATCGGAGAAAATTTTCTCCTTTATGGGACTGCAAAAGAGATATGGGATGCAGTTAGGGAAACCTATTCGAGTTCAGAGAACACCTCTGAATTGTTTGAAGTAGAAGCCGCATTACATGATCTGCGCCAAGGAGATCTCACGGTCACACAATACTTCAATACCCTGAATCGTCATTGGCAGCACCTTGACATGTTTGAAGTTCATCCTTGGAAGTGCACAGAAGACACAAATCTGTACAGGAAGATTGTGGAACAGAAAAGAACCTTTAAGTTTCTTCTTGGACTCAACAAAAATCTGGATGAAGTCAGGGGGAGAGTGATGGGAATAAAACCCCTTCCAAACATAAGGGAAGCCTTCTCAGAAGTTCGGAGAGAAGAGAGTAGGAAGAAACTAATGATGGGAACCCAGGATAGTGCTTCCAGCCTTGAAGGAGCAGCTCTAACAATCCGAGGATCACAACCCAGCAACCCGAATGACAACAGACAGAGAAGAGGAAGACCTTGGTGTGATCATTGTCGCAAACCAGGACATCAAAGGGAAAATTGCTGGAAACTCCATGGCAAACCTGCGGATTGGAAGCCTTCACGATCAAACTATGACAAGGAAAGCCGAGGAAACACTGCAGCCACTTCAGAAAACAAAGAAAGTCATTCCAGTCCCACTCAAACCGAGAGCAATCCTTTCACCAAGGAACAGCTTGAAGCTCTTCAAAAACTCTTCAGCCAGGCAAACATCACGGCAGCCACAGGATCAAGCATGCTAGCACATAAAGGTAATTTCTCAGAGGCCTTTGCTGTTGATAAAAATTATACAAGTCCTTGGATTGTAGACTCAGGGGCCTCGGATCATATGACGGGAGATGCTACTGCTTTCCACAAGTACAGCCCCTGTCACGGAGACCATACAGTTCGAATAGCAGATGGTTCGTCATCTAGGGTTAAGGGAGTAGGCTCAATCAGAGTCACCAAGGATGTAACCCTACACTCAGTCCTTCATGTTCCTAACTTAAATTGCAATTTACTCTCCATCAGTAAGCTCACTCGTGACCTCAATTGTGTAACTAAATTCTTTCCTACCTATTGTGAATTTCAGGAACTGGATTCGGGGAAGAAGATTGGCAGTGCTGAGGCGTGTTCCGGGCTCTATCTCCTTAAAGATGAGAATCCTTCAAAAAGGCACATTTCGAACATGAGTCATAGATCATCCAAGAGTCCGTCATGTTTAAATTCTTATGTCAATAAAGATAGTGAAATTATGTTATTACACTATCGCCTTGGTCATCCAAACTTCTTGTATCTTCAGAAAATATTTCCATCATTATTCATCAATAAAAGTGCAAAGTTCTTTAATTGTGAAGTTTGTCAGTTTTCTAAACACACTCGCAATAAGTATCCAAGTTCCTACTATAAACCATCTCGTCCCTTTACCTTTATTCATAGTGATGTGTGGGGCCCTTCAAGGATCAAAACGGTAACAGGAACACGATGGTTTGTGTCCTTTGTTGACGATCACACTAGATTAACTTGGGTGTTCCTCATGAAAGAAAAATCTGAAGTTGAGCAAATTTTCAAAAACTTCCATGCTATGATTCAAACACAATTCCAGACAAAAATTCAAGTCCTAAAAACCGACAATGCCAAAGAGTACTTCAAATCACTCTTAGACACCTACCTTATGAGTCAAGGGATTGTTCACATAAGTTCGTGTGTTGACACACCCCAACAAAATGGGGTTGCCGAAAGAAAAAATAGGCATCTATTAGAAGTAGCACGATCTCTCATGTTCTCCACTAATGTCCCTAAACATTTTTGGGGAGAGGCAGTTCTCACAGCCACATATCTCATCAATAGAATGCCATCCAGAATTTTAAAGTTCCGCAGCCCTTATAGTGTCCTCCTCTAAAATTTCCCTCACACTAAATTTATCTCCTCTCTAGACCCTAGGGTGTTTGGCTGCTCTGCATTTGTTCACATATTCTCACAACATCGTAGCAAACTTGATCCCAAATCAAAAGGGCTATAAGTGTTACTCTCCCATAACAAAACGATTCTATACCTCCATGGATGTCACATTCTTTGAACATCAATCCTACTTTCCCAAATCTGCAATTCAGGGGGAGAAAATAAGTGAATACCAGCTTTGGGATCTTGATGTACAATCCGAGGATAGTCAAATACTTGGGAATCTTCCTTCTCCACCCGAGAGTCAACTACCTTCTTCTTTTCCTCCACTTCCCGAGAGTCCTTCTCCACCCGAGAGTTCACCTTCCAGTCCTGTCCAAAGTGCCAATGAAAAATTACTGGTTTACTCCAGAAGGAAAAAATCCGAAAGGGAGACAGAACACGCAGCACCCCTCACACTCGACCATGAAGCTGATCCGGATCCTATGCCTCCTCAAATTCACTCGGGTAAGGAATCCTCTGATCCTGCAACCTCAGCCCCGAGTGTGGAAGATTTAGATGTCCCAATTGCTATGAGAAAGGGTGTTAGATCGTGTACACATCACCCTATCTGCCACTTCATCTCATATGAAGGATTAACACCAGCTTTTCAAGCTTTTGTGTCAACTCTTGATAGTGTGCAGATTCCTAATTCTATTTATGAGGCTCTCAAGGATTCAGAATGGAGAAAAGCAGTCCGTGAAGAACTTAGTGCGTTGGAGAAGAATGGGACATGGATAGAGTGAAATTAAGACCCTAAAGACCTTATCATATTGATATTTCCATTTCATTAAGTCGCCTCTTGGTCTACTGTTTTGTCAATTCCCTTGTTTAGTTTTGTTAGTTTAATTTCTTTTTATTTCTTGCAATTAATTCCAATTTGGATTGTCTAGATAAAATTAAGTTACGAAAGCTCACTGTACTTAGATGAATTTTCAATAATTCAATCCTTTTGGGACGATACTTGATACATTTAGTCACTTTATTACTTAAAGCGATTCGTGCACTTGTGAGCACACACCACAAAATCATACGCAATAACTAGCGTTAAAAGTTGTACACTAAGACGATGGTTTTTACAAAAATCGTCGTCTAATGTGCACTTTAGAGGATATTTTTTTCACAAAAATCATCCTCTAATGTGCCTCTTTGTAAAATTCTCGCACACTCGTATTAGACGACAGTTAAAAACCGTTGTCGTATGTTTTGGACATTTATCGACTCTGGATATGTCATGACCGGGAAATTTGCC
Organism: Morus notabilis; assembly: GCF_000414095.1. Lineage (NCBI taxonomy): Eukaryota > Viridiplantae > Streptophyta > Magnoliopsida > Rosales > Moraceae > Morus > Morus notabilis. The sequence goes on along the minus strand of NW_010363634.1, from coordinate 283,357 downwards.
AAAGAAGTTATTGTATAAGATAAATTTCTTGGAATTCTTTGGATTATCAATATGAATGCTTTTATGATAAGTATTTGTTGATATTGGTATTGAATAGCAAAGTATAAATTAAAAGTTAGAAATTTTTGAATTATGATACAGTTACCGAATTTTAGACTGTAATTAGGAAAGAGACACGGAACACTATGTTATTCTCACAAGAGGAAAAACACGTGAATATTAAGTTTAAGAAAAAAAAGGAATTGAAAAACATCAATTTTAGGGTTTTAGAAACAATCAGAACGAAGAACGGACGAAAAAGGGGTTCGGAATGCCAAACTGAGAAAATTAGAGTTTTTGACCGATTAGGGTTGACCGAGTTGAAATTTGTTGACTAAGAGTCGACCAATAGGTCACTCTTGAAAAGTTAGTCAAGGTTGAGCAAAGTTGACCAAGTTGACAAACTGTTTGAAAAACGCGGGTAAAACGTGCACCGGATAGGAATTAAACTGAACCGAAATAAAATAGTTATTAAGAAACATACACCGGATGGTTGAGATCTAAAGTGATTAATGGATGGAGTACTGAGATTAGAACACATGGAAAGTAAAAGGAGTGGCCGGCCAAGCTTATTGAAGAAGGAAAAAGAATTGTTGACTTTTCTAGCAAAAAGGACCTTAGAAAATGTCAAAATTGCACCTAAGTCCACATCTTTTTTTATGGTCGGTTTTAAAGGAAAAAAAAAAAGAACTAAAATGCTCATTTTCCATGCTAAGAAAGCATAGAGCATCAGCCAAAGAGAGAAGAAAAAAAAAATTTCCCCAAAGTGAGAAAAACAAGTTTTACTCGAAATCGGCGGAAAACCACCGTAGATTAGCATCACCCAAACTCTTCATTCTTCTAAGGTAAAATTTCAATTTTTCTCCTCATTTTTCATCTTGGCTGCACGTCCATGAATACTTGAATCTATGGAAAAATTTTGCTAAAAATGATTATTGGCTTATGGTTATGAATGGTACCGAAAAACTAAATGTTTAGAGGTTAAATTTTTGGTTATTGGATTATGTTTTTCACATTTTTGTTGAGGGTGAATTCTTGTGAGAATATTGAAAGAACCCTAGAGATTTTGATGTTTATGATGATAAATAGGAATGAGAATGATTATGTGATGTGTTTGAAAGGTTGAAATCATGGATAAAACGAGTTATGGTTAGCTTAGGAAACCCGAAAATTAAGCGGAATTCTGCTGAAATTTAGTTAGAAAAGTTAACAAAAGTCAAACATTTGAATAAAGTCTAATTTCATAGGAAATTGGTAGAAATGTTTAAAGATGAAAAAATATGACTAAAATTACTGTCATAATAAGAAAGAAAATGACAGTAAGTTGATAAGATTAAAATTACTGTCATGATAAGAAATGATGACAGTAAGACGATGTATAAAGTAAAGATGATAAATGATAAAAGCTAATAAAATTATTTGTACTGGCCTTCGCAAGATAGGTTCTTATGAATAAAATCATGGGTGAGTTAGTTTTGGGTAGCTCTCTCACTCCTCATTGAGTATGTGTGTAACGGTATAACATGATGAGGCCCATAAGAAGTAATAGTTATGAAAAATGAATGACACAAAAACGAAAGATGTCAAGAAGTATGGAACGAAAGAAAGAAAGCACAATATGAAAGAAAAGGAAGCATAATATGATGAGCGCTTTAAATGTTTACGAAATGTGTTAGGATGTATTATATGAATGCATATATGGGTTTGCATTACTGTTGGTATTTATTGTGAATTGCCGTTATTTGCTGAGCGAAAACTCATCATGTTTGTTCGTGTTGTAGGAAGCTCGGGTAAGGCACCGGCTCCTTGAAATCTATTTTCTGGGAGTGCAAAAAAGGATGAAGCAGTGGGACGTAGGCAAGCGCGAAATGGATACACCACGTGTTTTGAAAACGCTGCTATGTTTATAAAGTAAATAATACTTTTGATGTAAGAATATGTAAGTTATGAAATGAAAGAAATGTATATGAGACTACGAGGCTATGCTTAGCAACTTCGAGTCACGAAGTATGATGAAGTACTTAAAGTGCTATCATGTTGTAGCATATGAACGGCAGTGGAATGCAAACGGTAAGTTGAATGTATGTCCACGCCTAGGAGCAAATTTTAAAGTCTTAAAAGAATTTTATCTATAACTTATTCAATGTTAAAAAGTTAAAAATGTTTTCAGAAAAGTATTTTTGATATTCGAGTTTTACATGAATTATTGATTGAAGTTTTGTTTCATTAAAGCATATTAGTATCAAATTTACTATTGAAGGAAAAAAAAATTGCCTAAATTTTAGGAGTTTATAGTGAAAAAATAGTAAAAGTTTAGAAATGAACTAAGTACGAACGTAATAATGCTGATAAAAATAAAGATCATCACAGGATAAAACGACGGTTTGCCAAACTATCGTCATACGTTTTGCAGACGGTTTTTAATTGTCATCTTATGTCCAATATGTAGTAGCTTACTTATTTAATATGACAATGTTACATGAAAAGTCCCTATCCAATATGGATCTTGTTTTGTTCAGCTCAATGCTACTAGTATAATGAGAAAAAAAAGATCTAAATCAGAGTTAATATGTAGATGTTATAATATTTTTAAAATATGTTCGTACACGAATTCCAAAAAGTTGCAATAGTTACAAATAGCAATGCCCCTAGTTACTGCTATCTTCCTCAGGTTCTTGTTTAAAAACTTCGGGCAGATAATTACAAAACAACCCGTTGTATCATTGAAATTAACGTTGCCTCAACTGTCGCTTACCTCACTCGGTGTAATCATAAAACGCAAGAGAAACTGGGAGAATAGCTGACACAAGTAAAAGTGGCACTCTCGTGACCCTACAATGTTCACACGTCAGGCTTTGGCTCAAGTGTTTAAAAACATGATTATAATATTTTTTTTTAAAAAAAAGTTAAATTAAAAAAATTTTCACTAATAACTTTTTTATAAAATTTAAATTCAGAATTAAAATATTAATTTAAACAAGTGAACTAAACGGATTATAAAAAAAGACTTTAGCGGTGTTAAGATTTTCACTTAAGAATGTCCAACTCACCTATTAGTAGTAGTATATGCAAAAGAACATCTAGTAATAGTAATAGTAGTAGTAGTCTAACTCACCTATTAGTAGTAGCATATGTAAAAGTACATTTAGTAGTAGTAGCAGCAACAATAGCAGTAGTAACAGTAGTAGCAGTAGGAGCAGCAGTAGTAGTAGCCGTAGCAGTAGTAGCAGTAGTAGCAGTAGTAGAAGCAGTAGTAGTAGCAGTCGTAGCACTAGTAGTAGTAGTAGCAGTAGCAGCAATAGTAGCAGTAGCAGCAGTAGCAGTAGCAGTAGTAACAGTAGTAGCAGTAGCAGTAGTAACAGTAGTATGAGTAGTAGCAGCAGTCGGAGCAGTAGTAGTAGCAGCAGCAGTAGGAGCAGTAGCAGTAGTAACAACAACAGCAGCATAGCAGTTGTAGTAGTAGTAATAGTAGTAGCAGCAGCAGCAACAACAACAGTAGTAGTAGTAGTCGCAGTAGTAGTAGTAGCAGTAGCAGCAGCAGCAACAGTAGTAGTAGTAGCAACAACAGCAGCAGTAGTCGTAGTAGTAGTAGTAGCAGCAGCAGCAACAACAGCCGCAGCAATAGTAGTAGCAGCAGCTTAACCTTTTTTTTTTTTTTGAAAAAGAATAAATTTATGAACAATCCCAAAATTCTTCACTCTAGAGTCGGTACTATTGTTAATTTGTCGTGTTGTTTTGTTATAATATTTTTCTTTTAAAAAAAAGTTGAATTAAAAAGTTCTCGTTAATGAGTTTTCTCACAAAATTTAAATTCAGAATCAAAATATTAATTTAAACACGTTAACTAAACGGACTATAAAAAAAGACCTTAGCGGTGCCAAGATCTTCACTCAACAATGCCTAACTCAAAAATGCAAAAGAACACCTAGTAGTAGTAATAGTAGTTGTTGTTGTTGTTGTTGTTGTAGTAGTAGTAGTAGTTGTGCCATAATCTTCACTCAAGAATGCCTAACTCAAAAATGTAAAAGAACACCTAGTAATAGTAGTAGTAGTTGTTGTGCCATGATCTTCACTCAAGAATGCCTAACTCAAAAATGTAAAAGAACACCTATTCGTAGTAGTAGTCGTAATGTTTTGTTACAATATTTTTCTTTTTTTTTTTTAAAAAAGTTGAATTAAAAAAGTTCTCACTAATGAGTTTCCTCACAAAATTTAAATTAAGAATTAAAATATTAATTTAAATACGTGAACTAAACGGACTATAAAAAAATACTTTAACGGTGCCAAGATCTTTACTCAAGAATGCCTAACTCAAAAATGCAAAAGAACACTTATTCATAGTAGTAATATTGTCAAGATCTTTACTTAAGAATGCCACTCAAGAACTACTACTACTACAGTACATAGGACTCTATCATCACCGCCCATTTATGATGCTTAACTTCTTTTTTTTTTTTGAAAAAGAATAAATTTATTAATAATCCCAAAATTTTTCATTTCTAGAATTAGTACTATTGTTAATTTGTCGTATTAGTTTCTACTGCTGCTGCTATTATTACAGTACATAGGACTCTATCATCAATGCCCATTCATGACGCTTAACTTTTTTTTTTAAAAAAAGAATAAATTTATGAACAATCCCAAAATTTTTCATTTCTAGAATTAGTACTATTGTTAATTTGTCGTATTAGTTTGTGAATTTAAAAAGTATCTTATAAATGGTTACTATGTTAAATTTCAAAAGAAAACTATTAAATTGGACTCACAGATATGCCATTGATAACTTTTTTTCATCATAGAAAACGTTCTTAATTTATCCAATCACTAGTTGAGTGTCGCTCTGCACATTAGGGTTGTTCGGCAGTCATAAAAACACAAAAAAAAAATTTGAGTTAAAATTTTATTTAAGTTTACGTTCTTTTAAGTTTGAATTCGAGTTTGAGACTAAAACTCGAGTTTAAGTTTCCTTTTCAACTCGAGTTCAAAAACTCAAACTTAAATTAATGAACAATATTTTTTTTAGTCTTAAAAATATTATAACTTTTTCGTTTTAATTCTGATTGAGATGATTTTTTTTTCTATGCGTTGACAACGAAAAGACGAATAAAATTTCACCCATATACCCTATTAAAATATTCCATCATCATTGAGTTTTTATTAAAATATTATCTAAATACAATATCAAGTTTTGACTCACTCAAACACAAATTTAAAAAGATTTTTATCTCAAACCATAACTCAAATGTACACAATCAAACACAAACTCAAGTTACAACTTTAACTCAAGTTATAACTCAAATTCAACTCAAAATCTTTACTCAATAATATCTAATTTAAAAATGTAAAAGAACACCTATTAGTAGTAGTAGTAGTTGTAGTAGAGTCATAGGACTATCATCACCGCCCATTTATGATTTCACAGTAGTAGTAGAGTACATAGGACTATATCATCACCACCCATTTATGAAAAAGTAAACTTCCCACACCTCAGCTTAGCTTTTTTTTTTTTTTTGAAAAAGAATAAATTTATGAATAATCCTAAAATTCTCAGTATTATTGTTAATTTGTCGTATTAGTTTCTAAATTTAAAAAGTATCTTATAAATGGTCACTATTAAATTTCAAATGAAAACTATTAAATTGGACTCACAGATATGCCATTGATAACTTTTTTTGTCATCATAGAAAACGTACTCTAATGATATAATTTATCCAATCACTAGTTGAGTGTCGCTCTGCGCATTCAATCTCTTGAGTCCAACGAGCAGTACTTCGTATTCCACAACACCGTCTGTTCTGAAAAAAAAAAATGAGTTGATGGCTTCTTTGTGGTATTTCATTGTTTGTTTTTTGATCTTATACGACACAAAAAATAAACGGATGATATACAATGTTTAAGATGCATTCTTAGAGATATTGTAATAAATCTTCATAGCTATAGGTTTAGATTTCATGAAGATTTCCAGGCATTGGCCGGAAGTAAATGAATTACTTCTTCCACTCTATGACATACGAAAACAATTGAACTGATATATAGGGGAGTGACTTTATTTGATCTGCCATTGTTGAACTGCCCGCAGCCTTTTTATTTTCAAGTCGCTCTCTGCCGAAGCATTTTAAGCCCAACATACCTGTTAACAAACACACAACAAGAAGAAAAATTAGGGGGCGAAAAAAACGGAAGAAGAAGGGCACATCAAAAGTTAGACATATAAGTTTATTAAAAGTTAGACATATAAATTACTTTTTTTCTTTTGTATATATTTTTTTTTTACAAATGAAGTCAAAGAGGAACAATTACAACATGATAGTTTTTAAATAACGATAGTGGTAGTATCGGTCTTATTAAGTACATTACAGTTAGGTTGGAATATTACTGCTTAGCCCACACAATATTAAAGCTTCGGTATGATGTGTTTGGGTTGATTTTTTTTCCTAACCCAACAATACAAAAGCCTGGCTTTTGTAAGACTTATTACTACCTTACGATTACATAGATTAAAAAAAAAAAAAAAAAAAAAAAAAAATGGAAGTATAGCCAAAACTCAAACCTAGGGGGCAAAGACTTATTACTAACTTAAAATATTCTTTCTTAAAAACATTCTAGAAAGCAAGAAGAATTGATATATATCGAAAAGGAAAAGAAAAAAAAGAAAACACTTTTTTTTGTTCACTAATACAAGACTTACCGGCCTATCATCATAAGGGTAGCCTGAGGATTGGTCCCAGGTGAGCTAGTGAAAACTGATCCATCTACCACACGAAGTGCATTAATCCCCGTAAATCTAAAATCACCATCAACAACCTTCCCCACACGACACCCGCCATGGTAATGCCACCATGTCGTGATGTTGCTCCGGCAAAACGCTTCCAAAGACGAATTATCCGTCCGGTAGTTCACCGGTAAAGTGGGACCAACGAACTTAAACCCGTTTTCGCCTTGTGCATTCTTATCAAACTTTAGGGCTGCAAATGCCTTGGTCCTTAACATATCGCCAACTTTTCTCATCCCCTTAACGCAACGCGCAAGATCCTCCGGTTCTGAAAAGTAGTTGAATCGAACTTTTGGACCAACACTCACATTATTACGCGACGCGAGTGCAAGGGAACCGATGGACAAGGGGCCGGGGACTTTGTTAGCGAGGAATACAACACTCAGATCGATCGGAGTAGATATATTGCCGTAAACGCCAGAAGGTTTTGTAAGGGATGCAAAGGGCTTTATGGTAGAAAGAGACTCTATGTAAAAATCAGTTGCGATTCCCACAACTTGTGCATATGAGGCGTTAAGCGAAAATGGCACTACTATGCCAATGTTGCTTCGAGGATTGTCGGCCATAAACTTTCCGACGTCAGGTTGGGGTTGAACGACGGGTATGAGCTGAGAGGAGAGGTCGGAAACTGGGCCGACGCCGCTGAGAAGGAGAAGCTGAGGGCTTCCGATTGCACCGGCGCTTAAAATGACCTCTCCCTTGGCACGTACAAACGCCCGATGAGGCATCCCTCTGGAGTCCCTGTATTGGACTCCGTTTGCAGCCAAACCTGCATGGTTGATTATTGCGTAATTAATTAAAATCTTCTCTTAACATTTATTATTCTTTTTCGAGAATAAAATCCTTATTGAAAGTAAGTCAAGAAAAGATAAAACAAAATGACCGGAGAGAGCCACCTCCGCAAGACTACCCATTAGCAATCTAATCAGCACAGCTAGCTGTTTTCAGATCTATGAATCCACCTAAACACCAAATTATCACACCACAATAACGTTACGATAATATTGTGATAATTAACTGGGGACAATTGAATTTAATTACGCTAACATTTACTTTAAACGTTTTTATGTAAATTAAACTTAATTCATATATATATATATATATAAGAAGATCCTAGACAGACAGCCACCAAATTTTTGAAATCATTTGCAATGTTGACAAACACATACGTTTTAATTCCTAAAGTTTATGCATTGACTCTTTCCAACTAGCTAGCTAGTACAAGACAAAATTAAAGGAGGAAAAATAGTACTAACGTACGTACGTATGATAGGAAATTTAGTGCCAAAACAATAAATAAATTTAGTTCAAAACAAAAGAAATATATAAATAATTAAAAAATAATTCGAAAATAGCAAACACACACACTTGTATGTATGTTTGAAGGATGAAATCCGATCTATGGTTTGAAAAAAACAAGTGCTTCACATTCATTACAAAAATAAGCATTAAGATATGGAGGCACTATTAGAGAGTGAAAATAGATTTGTAACTCATGTAGAGTGAAAATAAGCATTAAGTTGCCATAGTTTAAGGGAAATAAAGTTTTATGTATCAACTATGAAAAAGAAGTGCATATTTTCTAAAAGACAATAAGCTTTTTGCTTCTCTTAATATGAAATGAATCGTTGTATTCTCATAAAAAATAGAAAAACCATCATTTTTATATCAGTTTCTGGCACTTAAAAAGTCAACGACTCACAAATTATGAATCTAGATGTTGTTAGTCCTTCAACCCAACGAAAAAGAAGAAAAATACTCGTTAGAATGCAAGGATCTTGAATTTTTTTTTCCCTTACAATTGATTAATATCATTTTACTCAAAACACTATATTAGTACTCAAAAGGTATTAATCAATAGTAAATGGTAAAAATATTAAAACAATACATTTAAAAGGTGAATTCGCCAATCTTCTTCATCTTCTTTTTCTTTCTTCTTCTTAATGGTAAAAATTAAGAATAAATGGTAAAAATCTTAGAAGCTTCTTCAATTGATTAATTGTTTGAAACTCATTAATAATTTTGTATCTCGAACAAGCAAAATTGATTTACATCGATGTAATTGATTTTTTTAATGAAAAATAAATAACTTTGAAAAAGGCTTCGTTTAAAATTTTTGCCTAAAGCCCCAAACATGCATAAGCCGCCCCTGAATTTAAGCTTTTTTTTTTTTCTTTTTTCTTGTTGAATTTAGGCTCCATAAATTGAAATTTTCACGAAAATTTAAAAAGTTGCATAAGATATAACATGCTCTATTTACGGAACGTAGTTTTGCACTTTACCTACGCAATCTTTTTTTTTTTTTTTTTTTTTTCCTTTTCGTTAAGAATACAATAACAAATTCATGTTATTGTACACGATAGATATATGATTATCTCTACTAAATTTCAACAATTTTTTCTCAACTTTAACCTACAAAAAAAAAATGAAAAATTTAAGGACTGATCCTCTTTTAAAAAAAAAGAAAGTTTGGGTTCAACTTCTATATACAGTTTATTTATTTATTTTTATATATTGTGTCTCTCATGATAAAATATCTATATGAAATGAATTACATTGTCATCTTTTAAAAATCACTCATTTTTGTCTCATCGAACTTAAGACCTCACAGATTGTGAATTTAGATGGCGATACGCCTCTCTAACGTTAATGTTACGTTAATGTTACGTTGTATAACCAATCAGACCATATATAGCACAAGCATAATATATAAGTATATATATTGTGTCTCTCATGACAAAATACCTCCTCTTTTGGTGCGAGTGAAAAGGATTTTCTCCACTGATGCACGAACCGCAACTCGCAAATTTCTAAAATCTCCTCTATTAAGCAGCTCCACAGCTCCATGTCTCCTTCCTAACCCATCGAATAATGAACCCGAAGCTTTGGTTCCCACAATATGCTCCAAAGTGAACCCATTATCCGGAACCAACCCGGCTTCCAACAAAGCATCTTTGAAGGTGGATTGCCAAGGAAGCAAATCCGAACGGTGAACAATCGTCTCTTCAACCCATTGATACGCCTTCTCAACCACATCAGAGTCCCAATTAATGCCTGATTTTGGATAGAACTCCTTTTCGGCTCTGGAATAGAAGCCTATGTTGATCATGCTGCTTCCTCCAAGAACTCTTCCCCTTGCGATTTCGACGCCTTCTTCCGACTTGAATTTCTGGACTGGATTTTTGCCGTCGTCGTCATTGAGGAGATTAGCCTCTGCTTGGTCTGCCTGTAGGACCTCAGGGTATGTCGACGGAGCGCTGCCTCTTTCCAGGAGAAGCACCGAGTAGTTTCGCGACAAAGTCGCCGCCAAAGGGCAGCCAGCGGTGCCACCTCCGATCACGATGTAGTCATATTCTGCCGAGCGAGGGAGGTTGGTGGCGTTGGATACAACTTTCATGTAACTGAAGTCTGCACATATCATGTATACTATATAAACAAAAGTTGAAGTGTAAACGAGTTTTTATATATTTCATTTGTTGGCTTGATGCAGCGACAACAGAGTAAGCTAATCATGTTGATTAATTGTTTCGTTCGTCCTTGAATGAGAAATTCATAGTGTAAAACCTAGATATAATATATCTTAAACAAAACATGAGAGAAAATATGACATATCAAAAGTTGATCAAGAATTTAAGCACCATTTTCAGATGTAGGGGCCAATGCAAGAGCATCCCACGGAGGTTGAAAATGAAATAAGATAAGAAGCAGGAATAAAGCAGCCATTTTTTAATCTGTGTGCAAACGACAGAAAAGAAGAATCTTATTTTTGTACCTGTTCATTGAAAACTGAGTAGTATTTATAGCCTTTTCAGTTCCAGATAGAACCGTACGTTGTTGGAATTGAGAGGCACTTTCTACACATTTTACTCAATTATCTTTTTTTCTTTTCTTTTTCCTCCCTGATAAGTGGATATAAATAAATATCAACAGAGCAGACACATCCGGTGAACCTAATATACTAAAATTCATTAGAAAAATAATAATAAAATTACAAAGCGGTACGCAACATGCAAAATTCAAAAGCGAAATAGGCCCCGAGGCATATAAGGGGTTTGGCACTTTTAGTCCTTGAATTTTAATTATAGTGATATTTTGTTTCTTGGACTTAACTATTGACTTTTGATAATTTTGGTAATGGCTAGAAATTTTACATAAACAGTTATGGGAAGTGCAAAATATATTAGTTTCTACTAATTAGAGAAAAATTTACATATAACGTAACTCTTTTTGTAAAATTTTCAGCCATCAAAAGCGATGGATACTACAACCAAAAATGAAAACTTGTCATTCCACATCATTGAGAAATCCTTTATCAATATTAGTGTCAGTACCAAAATTGTCAAAATATAACATACGTTTAAAGACTAATATGCCAATATTAAAAGTTTAGAGATCAAAATGTTACTATACTCAAAATTCAGAACTAACCCTGCTCTAATAATAAACTCAAGTGGGGAATAAATGAAAAGGTGGCTTTGATTTATAAAATAGAAACACACTCTTTCTTCCCACTACAATAAAAAGTAGATTAGTCGACACGAACACTTCATGGCGTAGCCAAAAGCGTAGCCAAAAGCCCAAGTAAAATGACAATCGTTGACAAGAAGACAATCTTAGAAATAACTTTGCACACTTATTTTGAACAAAAACATTTTGTTTACTCCTGAATCATTGGAGCTACCCCCAAAATAATAAAAGACTACCCAATAATAAGTGAAAGGAGTGAAAGCAATTTGTGCTTCTCAGAGGTAATGTGGAATGACAATTCTTATCGCGACATGGGAGTGCAACATTAAGAAAAACAAACTTCATATTTAATGAAGGGAAAAGAGTTAATACATTAAATTCTAATGCGAAAATACAATCACATATAGTCTGAAGAGTTTTGACATAAAAAAACGAGGCACCTAAACCCAAAGTGATTCAGTAATTAAGTTGAATATTGATCAATAATTATATTCTTGAAGTAATTTATCCATTTTACTTCAATTGGAAAACTGTTTATTTAAAATAATATTACAGTTCTATTTTTTTCAAAAAAAATAATAATAATAATAGTTTGAGACCCTCTTAGAATTCGAGTTATTTAAGAGTGTACTTTTGTCAACAATGGAAGCGCAAAAGTTGGCTTTTTGCATATTTTTTAAGTGCATAACGGGTCAATTTAAATACTTCATTTTAAAAACTGCTTATTTTAAAGTTAATAAAAAAACTGCTTATTTTAAATAATATTACAATTCTATTTGTTAGAAAATTAATTGTTTGTGACCCTTTTAAAAATTCGACTTAATTGACAGCGTACCTTAAACGCAATGAAAAAGTTGACATTTTGAATATGTTGAACTAATTACACAAGGTATCCGTTTTAATACTTCATTTTAAAAACAGTTTGTTTTAAATAACATTACAATTCTATTTAAAAGTCACAAAGAATAGCTGCATATTCTCTTGTAAGAGAGCTTTTTTAGTAGGCCTATACAACGACCAGAATTTCAAGTTATTGGATTTGCATAAAGTCACATATTGAAAAGTATGCCCAGCGGTTAGAAAAACTGATTCTATCCGTATGTGTCAACCCCAGAGATATTCCCAACTAATAAAAATAAAAGAAATATTTTCATAAAATCTCCAAGTAACAAAAAACAAATATTGAAAAAAAAAATCGATGGCGTAACTAAGAAGGAAATCATTTTACATGTATATCAATATATTTCAATTGTTGTTGAATAGCCAGTTCCTCATGATCATCAACTTTTCTACTTGAATCGGTTAAGATGACCTTAATTTCATAATATATCCAAGGGGTGGCAATTTGGTCCATGTTCGTGTCGACTTACACTTTCATGTCGTGTTCGAGTTAATCCCCGTGTTCCTTATTTAGTGAAAATGTCACTCAGATATGTGTTGTTACGGTTAATATAAACAATTTGAGTGTTAATTATGTTCTTAGTACATCTATATATATTTTAAATTGTTAATATTGGCTACAAATCTTATATTTTTCATGGCTAGTAAGTGAATATATATATATATATATATATTTATATATATATGTGGACAAATAAGTTGAAGTCATGTAAACGATCGAGTCAAGGTTTCATTTATTTGGCTTCATGCAGTAGTAAATTAGTAGTTGTGAATTGTTTGAATCAACCTTGAATTAGAGTTTCAGATTGCTAAACGAAGATATAATATATCTTAACGAAACATGAGAGTATAAAAGTATCATATATGGTGTCAAAACTTGATAAAGAATTTAAGCACCATTTCCAGAAGTAGTGGCCAATGCAAGAGCATCCCACTGAGGATGGAAAAAAATATAAGATAAGAAGCAATAATAAGGCAGCATTTTCTTTTAAATAACTCTCTATAAATGACAGGAAAGAACGGCCTATTATGGTTTTGTAACAATTCCTTGAAAAATACGTAGTGTCAAGACGATTCATCAATGAAGACGGATAAAGCATAAAAATAAACACAAGTGTTAAGACCTAATGAGGAAAGACCTAGTAAACACAAAACAAATAAAGCGTAACCAAAGCTCCTTAAGAAGAACTACTATAGTCAATAGATAAAACCAGTCAACCAAGAACAAACCCCTGATACTGAGGACACAAGCAACACGGCCTACAAATAAATCTAGGTGTAAATAAACACACACTGTCGATAACCAACTCAGATGAGTGGAACACATAAACAAATCAAAAAGTGGAGAAACAACCTCTGTTATTACAATACATAAACTTGGCAAGCACAACACATTTATTAAAATTAACAAAATCCTATGAAGCCTACAAACAGCCTCAGCCATACAGGGACATATGTCCACAACAAGCAAACAACCATTGTACGGAAGTCAAAAAAACGGGATTTGAGCAAAGCTGTCGCAGTAAAATTGCAACCGCCACCGACGAAATTAAACGCAAAAACAACTGGAACAATGCCCTTACACTACATATATCTACCAACAACCTCCCGCCAGTCACGAGATCTATACCTCCAACGCTAATAGACCGTGCCCATCAACCACTGACCATACATGTACGACCTCAGCCACCATCTCAAAGGCCAAGAGTCTGGAGACTAACCAGTGGCAGTGCTAGACTCCGACCCTAAGAAGAGATCCTAAACTCAAAACCCTAGCCTCCTGATGAGAGAGAGAAAAAAATAGAGGGTACTCATATTTTTAATAAAATATCAAAATGCTTTAAATAATAACAATAATAAATAAGGGATCTAGTAATTTATTTTTTTAGCAATATTTTAAATAATAAAATTAAAATTATATATGCTTAGCATTACAGTGTAAAAAAATATTATCAATATTATCCTTAATATGTGTGTAAAAATATGTTTATGTTAGTCATTGTACATCTCCACAATAATTTTATACATAATTTACTAAATACCTAAATTCTAAACTTATCAAACACCTGTATACTTCTGATCAAAACAACTTATGATTAACTAATAGCACGACGACATAAATTTTTTTTAAGAAACACACCAGTGCCAAACTGCCCCCTAGTCTTCTTGCCACTACAAATAGATTAGACCACACACATTTGGAATGAGCCAAGAACCTTCATAGTCTTATTATATACACGTCACAAGGTAGACGATATCATATGTGGTAAAATAGAGGAAATTAATGATTGGATGATAGTCGTCATTGAACATTGCCCATTAGGAGGACTCGATCATATGGTTGGATCCGCTACGGCATGACATAGGCGACGACTTTAAAACACTGATTGTTAGGTAATTATTTTCTTATGATTTTCAAATTATTATTGTATTTCTAATTATTTATTGATTAATGTATTTTTGTAAAGGATGGTTTTATTTACACTCCCTTTTTACTCTTCACACTCTCTTTTAAATTACACACCCCACATAAATTTTAAATGATTAAATTTAGTTTCTACACACCTTAATTATTCCAAAATTATCCTAATTATTTTCATTAAATTATTAATTTTTTTAAGGCATAAGATTATTAATTCTTAATCACTTCATTTTTCTTTTTACACACCCACCATTTTATTTTATTTTATTTTATTTCTTTAATATTATCAATCTATCTCTCTATTTTTTAAGTTGAAGCTTTAGGTATGAAGCCTTGTTTTCGTACATAACAAGATGTGATGAAGTTGCAAATGCTTTGGTAGCACATGGTTTGTATGCACGTGCTCTTCGTAGAGGCATATGGTAGGTCATCTATACGTTCTGTTGGCCGGTGGCTGGTTTTTATGGTAAAATCGTGGTGATTATTATATCCTTCTTGATTTGTATACTTTGAAAACTTATAATTCAACCTCTAAGATAACGTAAATTCTTTTGTTCGAACAACGTAGCCATATCACTCGATTTAGAAAGCTTAATCATAATTTCATGAAGCCACAAATGCTTTACCGCGGTTTTTTTTTTTTTTTTTTTTTTTTTCTGAATAAGAATATACAGAACTTAAGATATAGAACTTAAAAAGTAAAAAATAAATGTAATTAAAAAGTAAGAAATCTAACTTTTTAAAAGTAAAAAAAAAAAAATCAATGTGATTGACCTGTTTTTTAAAAAAAAAAAAAAAAAAAAAACATGAGACAAAATAAAAAGTAAAAGAACAATCGTCATACATACAACTTTTTGGAATAGACATTAAAAATTAAATATTAGGATTTTATTATAAATTTCAAAATAGCCATAGTTTATAATTTTTGGATATGATAGGTGTGGAGAGAAAAGCAAAAGACTTTGTCTTAGGTTTTTTTTTATAATAAAATTTAATTATGTAATTAAGTATTTCATAATCATCTTCTTTTGTCATTTTAGGCGAGGGTCTTTTTGTAATAAGAATTTTTAATTTAAAGGTGATATAGAGAGTAAAAAGGGATTGTGAACCCATTATTTAGGGTGATGAATGATTGGAGTCTTTGCTTTGGTAGTAACATAAAAAATAATTGCATAAAAACCAAATTCAAAAGTTATGATTAGGGGTAGCAATTCGTGCTGCTATTTGTGTTCGTGTCGTGTTGACCCCCTCAGTCAATACGGTAAGATTTGACATGAACACAACCCATTTATTATTCGTGTCAAAATATAAAACCCAAACACGACTTGTATATTGACAGGTTGACACGATACCTATTTCTAATATCTCGTTTATTAACCCTTTATAAAATGAGTGGTAATAAGGTTGTGTCAACCTATTTTTTCAACCTGTTTCTCAACATAGGTAACAAACGGGTTGTAATTATATTGTGTATTTGTCACGCCCCGAAGTCGGGGTTGGTGACGCGGAGGCTCGTTTAGGAGTTAAACGGGATTAGGAGAATAATTAAACATTTATAATCAGAACAATCAAAATCAAAAGGAAAATGGTAAGGAAATTTCTAAACGAGCCTCACATTTAGCTGAAAATAAACGACAAGAAAGTTACGGGATCATACATCTGCGAACTCATCCACCACAGGAATTCTCATATTATCTCTAGTTGCAGCAGATTCACCTTCTAAAGCAAGAAGGAAAGAAAAGTAGGCTAGGTTCCTACGTCTTCCAACGCTGCATCTCAACAGTCGTTCTTCCAGGACTGGATTCATATCCGCTTGATAAGTGATTACCGCTCCGAAATTGGTCATTAAAGTCACTCTCCTACGGTAGCAATCAATAATTACACCATATCTTGCTAACCAATCCATTCTGAGCACCACGTCAAACAGACTCATCGGAAGGATTATCAGGTTAGCTTTCAATTGCTCACCTCTAATCGTGGTTTCACACAATCTACATACACTAATCACCTCCACACATCCCAGTGGGGACTTCAACATCATCAGGGTTTCTAAGCTCTCAAATTTTAATTTCAAAGTTTGAACAAAAGAGCTTGATATACAAGAATGGGTAGCACCAATATCAAACAATACATGTCCTAAAGAGTGGGATATTGAATTCGGCATTGATTTGATACTGGGAACGACTCTTATCTCTATTCCTCCCTACCGAATGGCACCTACTGAGATGAAAGAATTAAAGAAGTAACTCGGTGAGTTAGCGAAAAAAGGGTATTTAAGGAACAGTACTTCCCCATGGGGTGCACTTGTTTTACTTGTGAAGAAACATACGGATCTCTACAGTTGTACATTGACTATCGTCAATTGAATAGGGTAACTATGAAGAATAAATACCCACTGCCGAGGATCGATGAATTATTCAATCAGTTGGGAAGATCCCAGTACTACTCTAAGATTGACTTGAGGTCTGGATATCATCAGCTAAATATTAAGAATAAAGACATTTTGAAAACTGCTTTTAGAACTCGGTATGGGCATTTTGAGTTTCTGGTGATGCCTTTTGGGCTGATGAATGCCCCAGTTGCATTCATGGACTTAATGAATCGTGTCTTCCGGCCGTACTTAGATCAGTTTCTAATTATTTTCATCGATGATATTCTGATTTACTCGAAGACTTTGGAAGAACATGAGCAGCATTTTAGAATTGTTCTTCAGACTCTTCGTGAACACCAGTTGTATGTGAAGAAAGAAAAGTGTGACTTCTGGCTGACAGGAGTGAAGTTCCTTAGACATGTGATATCAGGACAAGGAGTTTTTGTAGATCCTTCCAAGATCGAGGCTGTATTACAGTGGGAAAGGCCGAAGAATGTGGCATAGATTCGAAGTTTCCTCAGACTTGCAGGATATTATCGATGTTTCGTAAAGGACTTCTCGAGCATTGCTGCACTGATGACTCGGTTGACCAAGAGAGAAATCAGATTCGAATGGGACGCAGAGTGTGCACATGCCTTTTAGGAATTGAAGGCAAAATTGACAAGCGCACCAGTCCTGACTATTCCTGATAGTGAAGAACCATACGAGGTATATCCTGATGCCTCGATGAGTGGACTTGGCTGTGTTTTGATGCAAGGTGGACGCGTTGTAGCCTATGTATCTTTCCAATTAAAGCCACATGAATAGAACTACCCCACTCATGATTTGGAGCTAACAGCGGTAATATTTACTCTAAAGATATGGAGATGTTATCTCTATGGAGCAAAGTTTCAGGTCTTCTCTGACCACAAGAGTTTGAAGTACTTGTTTACTCAGAAAGATCTGAACCTCAAGCAGAGGAGATGGATGGAATATATGGAAGATCATGATTTCACGCTGCAGTATCATCCGGGAAAAGCTAATGTAGTAGCTGATGCCCTTAGCAAGAAAACCTCAGGATCTTTGGCGTCATTAGCTTTAGAAGACTGGAAAAGGACTGAAGTTGTAAGTGATTATGATCTTCAGTACTACGAGGATTATAACCAGGCAATGGTGTATAATATGATCTCCACACCGGCCATTATGCAACAAGTTAAGCATAGTCAATGACAAGATCCTCATCTCCAAGGAATCTGGATTCGAATCCAGAATGGAGAACAACTTGAAGATTGGAGAATCCAGGGGGATGGAACACTCTACTTCCGCAACCGCCTAGTTGTTCCTAAGGTCGATGAGATCAAGAAGACGATTCTGCATGAAGCTCATAAATTGTGCTACACTATTCACCCTGGAAGCACCAAGATGTACCAGGGTCTGAAGAGACAATACTGGTGGAGAGGTATGAAGAAAGACATTCGTTAGTATGTCTCAGAATGTGTAACTTGTCTCCGGAGCAAAGCTGAGCATTAGAAACCTGCTGGAGAATTACAGCCTCTACCTGCGCCGGGATGGAAATAGGAACACATCATGATGGATTTTCTGATGGGACTTTCGAGAACTGAGCAAAAGCACAATGCCTTCTGGGTGGTGATGGACAGGTTGAAGAAATCTGAGCATTTTATACCGTTCTGTGCGACGTATTCCCGAAAGATTCTAGCAGATTTGTACCTAGAGCACATCGTGAGACTTCACGGGGTACCGTTATCTATTACATCCGATCACGATACCCACTTTAAGGCAAGGTATTAGAAAAGTTTCCAAGAAGCCATGGGAACAGAATTGAATTTTAACACAGCATTTCATCCTCAGAGTGATGGACAATCTAAAAGAGTTAGTCAGATTCTGGAGGATATGCTTCGTGCTTGTATTCTGGATTTTGGTGGAAACTGGAAGAAATACCTTCACCTTGCCGAGTTTGCTTACAATAATAGCTATCAAGCTAGTATCGACATGGCTTCGTTCGAAGCTTTTTATGGTCGACCTTGTAGATCGCCTATTTGTTGGCTGGAACTAGAATATCGACTCACTACTGGACCAGAAGTTATTCAAGAGAATAACGAAAAGATAGCTCTTATCGGGGAACGATTGTTAACGGCTCAAAGTCGTTAAAAGAGCTATGCTGATAGAAGGCGTAGACCGTTGGAATTCCAGGAAGGTGACTTCGTTATGTTGAAGGTTTCCCCGCGCAAAGGAGTTGTTCATTTTGGTATAAAAGAGAAACTTGCGCCAAGTTCCAGGAAGTTATTCATGTCACGATGCTTCGCAAATGTCAACCTGATCCGGAAGCCGTGGTACAATGATTTGACGTTCTGCTATAGTATGACGCGACATACGAAGAGGCACCAGTTCAGATTCTTCATCGGAAGATGAAGAGTTTGCGTCATCATGAGATTCCATTAGTGAAAGTTTTATGGCAGCACCATGGAGTTGAGGAAGCGACATGAGAGCTTGAAACAACGATGTAGGAGCAGTACCCGCATATGTTTTCGCTTTGAGGTAAGTCATAATTTCGAGGATGAAATTTCTTAAGGGAGTGGAGTTGTAACACCTCGAGAAATTAAACGAGATTAATTAATGTAATCAAGATTTATTAGTGTGCCTAATCTAGTTTAATTAATTATTATTGTTGATTAAATATTTTTGATGTGTAAATTTAAATAATTTCAAGGTATTTAAATATTTAAGTATTTACATTTTCACCCCAGAGTGTGTGTAGACACATTTTCTAGACTATCATTTTAAATATTGGACACCTGTCTTTTTCTTTTTCTTTTCTTTTTCCTTTTTCTTTCCTTTTCCTTTTTTTCTTTTCTTTCCCGTGCATTCTTCACTCTCTCTCACTCTCACTCTCGTTCTCCCACACTCTCTCTCTCTCTTCCATTTTCGTTTCAAATCAACCGGATCTTGAACTAAATAAGGATTTAAAGAGTTTTCAACATCAAGAGAAGGATTTGAGGTAAGATTTCTGAAAAACTTCTCTTGAATCTCATATGTTTCTATTAGAAAATATATTTTTAGTTTGAGATAGATTTTCATGGATTTTGAGTAAAATCCCGATAGAAATTGGGAATTTTTGGTTCTTTGGACTTGATTAGTCATTTGGAACCTGGATTGGGTGATTCCCTTTGAAATATTTCAAATTGGAATTCAAAATTGTAAGTTTTCATACTGATTTGGTGAGTTTCCTCGCCCTGCTGTTCTCCATTGGTCGATCTATGCGATCGACCGGATTGTATTCCATCAGGTCGACCTATGTGGTCGACCGGATTGCACACCACCGGTCGACCGGTGGTGTTACACTACTCTATCCCTGGTCAACCGGTGCACACGGGATTTGACCCTGTTTTGCTTGAAAACCCTGTTTTGACCCTGATTTTTGAAGAGACCCCCAAATTAGCTTCATTTGGGGATCTAGAGTAAATGGATTCGCTTCTTTAATCCATGTTTTGAGATTGAAAACCCCTAGAATGATGATTTGAAACATGAAATGGTTTATAAAACTTGAAATTTGATTAAGGCACACTAATAGGAAATCAAAGGATATAATTGAGATTGAAATTGCTTTAGGAATGAGAATTGGATCGTAAAGTGTTGTTTTGTATCAGTCATAGCTGAGGACTCGAATTGAAGGGCTTTGAGGAAGTGAAAGCCGGAATAGTGCAACACTAGCCACAGGTTTGGTACTTGAGAGGTAGGATTCCTTACCCCTTTCTTTGTTAGCCTGATTTTAAAAGAGTTTTGGCCTTGCAAATGTTTTAAAGAAAAGGCATGTTTACGAAAGAAAAGCATTTTCAAAAACAATAGCTTGATTTTAGCTATTGCAATTATAATGAAGAAATCTTGCGAATCAGTAAACTGGCTTATGGCCTAGATAGGATATGGAGAGTATATCCTTGGGGGCAGAACCCGAAACCCAGACCGGACCACTATGGTGGTGTAAAGGCTTGTGCTTGTGGTTGTGTAAGTAATTCATCAGAGGATGAATTACTTGCTGATGCCTCTAATACGGAATTTTCATTTTATATTCCTTTCAGAAAAAGGATGTGAGGTTTCGGCTGTTGTGTCAGAACTGAATGTCTATATTTATTTAATTGTTTATTCATTTATTTATTTACTCGTTCATTTATTTACTTGTTTACAAAACTTATTTCAAAATACATTCTACTGGGTCTTTCGCTCACGTTTTATCTGTTTTATAAATATTAACCCCTCTCAGGCGACTCTAGGAGCAATGCAGAGTAACTGAGTTAGATTGCTACCATCCGATTAAGAGAGGATTGTGTTCTTCCTCCTTGTGAGTAAATGTAAGAATTGCAAATCCTGTAAATTATGGATTCCTAGATTGTGGTTGATGTCTGTAATGTTATTTACATGTTCATGTATGTACAATGTTGCATATCCTATGGGTGAAGCCCTGAACGATGTTAAAGGCTCGAGTTTTAGCCTCTTGTAATCAGAAGGTGCGGGCGATCCCGTAACCTTCTTGTTGTTTATATATATATATGTTTTCCGCGTAGCCTAGGTTAAAACCCAAAGTGAATTGGTAATTAAGTTGACTATTGATTTGAATTAATTACATAACGTCTTCATCTGAACATCATTTTAGAAACTGACTATTTTCAATAGTATTAAAATTCTATTGTTACATTTACAAAAATTAGAAAGACGACTTTGCCATTTTGTTAGAAATTACAAGATACAGCAGAGCCACGAGATAGAGTACTATAACCCATATCCTTATTTTTACGAATCAGGTTTGACTGCAAGGAATTCTCTTTACGTATTATATTTTCCCTGACGTAAATTAATTATGGCTTTCTTTTTCATGCGTAATACAATTCCAATTATTTTTTTGATCGCCAGTCCTCACAGCCTACTTGAGTCGGCGAAGGTGACCTTAATTTCATAGTATATCTAAGACGATAGTTTTTTTTTTTGTTTGTTTTAACTTGTAGATCATTCCCATAACGTAGATTATTGACTTAATTTCAAGTTCATTTATGAAAAACACGTGTTAAGACTGCAGCAGATTTATAAACGCTGCAGCGGATAAACAGCACAAAACTGTGCAATTTGGTTCGGTCAATATTTTGGCTGCAACAAAAATATTTCGGCTACAGCCGAAATATTTCCGTTGCAGTCGAAAGTTTGCAGGCCTCGGGTCCATTTGGGCGCTGTAGCGGGAAAACGCCCGCTGCAGCGGAAATTCTACAGAAAATAATATTTTCATGAGTTTATGTGATCTAAACCGTTTCGAATCATTACATCCATTAGTGATATGTATTCATACATATCTTAACATCAATTAGTAATAGATATAACTATTTTAATATGTGTATTAATCCATAAAAAGATACATTTACATTGAAAATGTACCTTTATGTGAATGGTTGTAATGTTTAAAGATGATGAATTCATTCACGAAATTACACTGTCGTTATTAATTCCCCATAAAATTTACAGACTTAAATGAATGTTCTGGAACTTAATATTATTACTAGATATTATATTTAAGGGTTTATTGTATCTTGTGGGTAATTTGTCATTAAAACTCATTAGTAAACTTTGAGAAGTGAGGGCAAATAAAACCTTAAAAGAAAGTATTCCTATACGCCTCAAATCCTCTCTTGTTTTTTACATTCTTTTCACCCTCTACACTCAAATTCTCCAACAATATATATATA
>NW_010363634.1:229638-259341 GCF_000414095.1 Morus notabilis | reverse complement strand
ATATCTCCGTTTCTCCATCGTGAAGGTTTTGTCTCCTCTCTTCCTCTTGCGCATTCCCTCTGTTTCTCTCCTCTCTCCCTCTATGTTTCTCCATGAATCTGAGGTTCTAAGATTGTTGGCTTCAATATATATATATATATATATATCTCCGTTTCTCCATCGTGAAGGTTTTGTCTCCTCTCTTCCTCTTGCGCATTCCCTCTGTTTCTCTCCTCTCTCCCTCTATGTTTCTCCATGAATCTGAGGTTCTAAGATTGTTGGCTTCAATGTCTCCACTGCGACAACAGCCGCCGTCATCGCCGGAGACGACAGACTGACGAAGCTCATGATCTCACCATTCATGGATGGGGCATTTCGGCCATTCTGAAATTTCGATTTAGGAAATATGTTATTTTCTTCAAATATGATTAAACCTGCTATTTAGTGTAACGAAGATTTCAAATCTGCTATTTACTCATAATTCTCATATTTCTAAATCGTAGTGTCCACATAAAGAAAAAGGATAAATTTTATAAATTCTTCTTGAATTATGTTACTTATACCAATATGTTTTTCAAACTTTAAAATATATATGCTGCACGTCTTAAATTATAATACGTAATTTGAAACGTACTATTTTTTTTTTTTTAACGGAATTGTAGAGTTGTCACTTAGGTTTAAGATTCAATGCAACATTTAACGAATGCATTGCCTAAGTAGAGACTAACGAATGCATTTCACTCTAAAAGAATTATAGATATATACAAATATATATATATAATGGAATTGATAGCTCTATTTTAAGTCCCATAAAAAAATGCAATATTAGAATAATGGTTTTATTGTTAGTCCCATTAAATTCTATGACAACTTTTAGTCCCACAGGGATTGCGCTCTTGTCTTTTTTCAAGCAATTGTCCATTGCCTATTAGTTCAGGTGGTGTAGAAAATGATTCGGTGGGAGAGGGAGATCACAAACAAAAAGATTAAACAAAAAGATTGGGCCGAGTCTGCTGAGAATAAGAAGCTGAGGGCTTCCCAGTCGCCGGAGCTCAAAACGACTTCTTCTTTGCACCGCACAAATGTTTGATGAGATCTAATTTTAGCCAAGTTACCTATTCTTTGTAAGAAAATTATATTAATTTCATTGACTCTAGTTCGAAACGTGTGTTCTAAACTATGTATTTTTATAAATATCCAGTAGCCGAGAAACTTAAAAAAAAATTTATTTGATTTTACTTGAGACCTTACTTTATAAAAGAAATAATTTTGTTCCCAATACGTTTTTGTGCTTTAATTTTGCAAGAAAAATTATAACTTTACCCTTAATAATTAAAATGTATAACTACGTAATTTCACTGCCCAATATTTAAATACTATTAGAATTAAACTCTTTTCGTGTACCCCAAGTAGATACTTCTTAAAAACACAAATAAACTTTTAAGACTTTTTAAAGTTTTTCATTTTACAATTAAATAAATGAATTTGGCTATGAATTTATTTATAGGATGTTTATTTCTTGTACTCGTCCATGATTCTGAATCATGATTTATGGTTCTCTACAGTATTTTTTCTCACAAAAAACACACGTAAAATGAGAATAGTTCTGAATCATGGTTCTGAATCCATGAACCAAATAACGTCTTAATTTCGCAAGATTCTATTAAACCTTTAATAGATAAATAGATAAATAAATAGGATATATAAGGATAAAGCCCTCGATAGGGCTTCCCCAACCACGACCCCTACTTAATTTAGGTATTGGGGGGTAAAAAAAAAAAGGTGCTATTTCGTCCCTTAATTGACTTTGTTACCTATCCTAAAAGAAACAAAAAATTATTGACCTTGTTAGTACCATTCAACAAGGATTTCTACGTCCTCTTGTTGCATGGAATTGGCTTCAACTTGATCTCAGTGCTACGCCAATGGAACATTGCCTCTTTTAAGAACGAGGACCGTGAAGTTTTCGGATAAAATCGCCGCCAAAGGGCAGCCGCCGGTGCCCCCTCCAACTATGATGTAGTCATACTCGTTAAAGAGTGGTAGGTCTGTGGCATTGTATACGGATTTCATGTAACTTGAAGTCTGTAAATGGACGTGACACAATGTAAAAGAAATATTAGTGAATGTCCCATTTATATAATTGTTGTTTGTTATAGACAATTTACATATGAAAGGAACTATATTTTCGCTTTCTTTTCATTTTATCTATATTATATATATATATATATATATATATTAAGTAAATAATAAACTTTTGCCACGTGATTTGCGACTCATGACACCGATTTTGTTTGAATTAAGTTGGAATCTGAACCATCCAACAAGTAAATATACTAGAACTGTTTTTCAGCTCAATTTAATAAATTTTAAATGGCCGCTTGATGGAAGATATGTTTTTGGTGGATGTCAATTCCTAGTTAGGGTATATTTTAAGACCTTGATATCAGTTTTTCCTTCTCCCAATTATTTATTAAAAAAACAATACAAGAGGGGTGATTTTCTACATCTAAATAAGCGTTTGCCAATTTAAACTTTTCTTTTCTCCTTTTTCCCTTTTTCTCTTTATAGAAGATACTTAATTACACAAGAAAAGCATTTTAATTAGATAAAGAAAACTATTAAGTTAATGATTTCATAATATAATTGAAGGAAAGATTTGTGCAGAGTTTTCATAATATAATTCAGTCTTCTTCTATCTATATTTCGTCAATCATCGTGGTCCAATCAAGTAGTTATTCACCTGTACTACTCTTATGTGTAAATTTAACCCAAATCTTTTTTACTTGGTTTTTCTTTTTTCTTAATCTGAAAAGTGGAAACTAGTAGTCACAACAGGCACTACTTGGAGTCACTAAACACTGAGATTGTTTGCCATCCTCTGCTGGTTGCCACTAGGTAGTTTATTTGAATACCAACAATCAAAAGTCGTATTGCTCTAAGGGAGAAAGAGGGAAATAGACTAAGACTTGAGATTAATTAAAATTAATAGGTTAATAGTTTACATAAGTTAATAAATAGGCCAAATTACTATTTTTGTCCATAACTTGTCTGGTATGAACCATAACTTGACAAGTTATTCACGGTTTTTGTCCATAACTTGTCTGGCTATGAACCATAACTTGCAAGTTTGTCCATAACTTATCTGGTTATGAATCATAACTTGACAAGTTATTGCCTATTAATTTTTATAACTAAAAATTGACCTGTATACTTTTTTAAGATTTTTATATCGGCCTATTTCCTACTGTTTCCCTTGCTCTAATTCATCCGAAATATTCTGTCTGGTTTAAGTGGTCTTGGACTAGGCTAGAACATGCCAGAGCCCAAGGGCCCCAAACCACAGGCCCGTTTTTAGGACCAGGCACATTATCGCTTGGGCAACTTGCACTTCTATCTCGGCTTGGGTTCGGATCATTCCTTTCTAAAAAATAGAGAATTTCTCTGCACATGAGTATAGATTTTTACCTCTTATTCTTGATAAATACTTTTTTATTAGTATAATTATTTGACTAAAAAAGGTTATAAATCAAGAGTAAAGGGTAAAAATCCTAACTCATGCAATCTCAAAGTGTATTTGTCAAGATTACTTTTTTTTCCCATATTTCACAAGAGTGGTTACATTTGCACCAAGATAATTTATAAATGCCCTCACTAATTAATGCTCGGTTAATGAAGATTTTTAAAATCTATCCTTTTATAGATTTTATTTTTATAATACCTAATTTAACCTTCTTATACCCCCACACTAATTTCAATCTTAGATTTGATTTATGGAAAACTATACACCATCTTGGGTTTTATATTATTTTGAAACAGTTTTATCCATAAAAAAAAAAAAGAACAGTTTTATTCATAAGCTTTTTAGCTTAAGTTTTTCGTTTTGTACTGATAATTCTTTTTGACTCTTACAATGACTTTGTAAAATCGCACATAATACTACTAATACACCATTGCATGCTGCATTTTTTCAAAATTATTGCTAAATATATATTAGAGTTTTCTAATTTATCACCTATCTTTATGCTAGATTTTTTTTTTTGAAATATTTATATTAGAGTCCAGAGAACAATCAAGTATGTCATCCTACAAGTAATGAAGGATTAAAATTTATTGCATTTCCTTTTTTTGTAAACGTCTACAAAATTCATCATCATTAAACAATATTTTTTATTAAATAAAATTAGTTATAATAACCAAAAAAAAAAAAAGCTTTATTCATTTGAAACAGTGGGGTACGTTTTTTTTCTTATTTTTAAAACATACTTTCTAATTATAGTCATGTGAGTGTATCCTTTTTTATTTCTTTGAACCATTTCTATTTATGATTAATGTAGGGGTATATTAATGGGTTTTATTGTAATTTTAATGTAGGATAAAATTATAATAAATATAAATTATAATTCGATGGGTGTATTAATAAATTTCGTGGGTGTAAATATAATAACTCATTTTATAAAAGAGAAAATTGCAGAATTTACTTTAAGAGTGTATGGATCATTCTTGATTAATACCTTTTTAATAGTATAGTTATTTGACTAAAAAAATAATTAATCAAGAGTAAAAGGTATGAAATTTTACCCATACATTTTTAAAGTGTATTTATCTCTTTTTTCCTATTCAAAAGCATATTAATATTTTCTTCTATCGGCGCAAAAGCAGTTGAGGGAAATACTTTTATTTTAAAAGCTTAAAAAATTAGTTTTTTTTTTTGTAGAACAATTACAAAAACTGCATAATTTATCTTCTAATTGGCAAAGTGTTGTTTCCTGTGTATCAGATACCTAAGGGTATATTTGTTTAATTGTGTTAGAACCTTGTATTGTATAATAATATAATAATACAATGCTTCGTATGACCGTTGTATAAACTAATATGGATGGTAAATTAATACGGTATATGTTATATTATTGAATAAGACACATTTTTGACTTATTGTATTGTATTATTTTATAATAGATTAATAATTCATGTTAGGGTTGGACACCATTAGGGATTAGGATCGGGCTGACATAGGGTCATGTAGAAGCCTATAATTGTTGAAAAACTTAGGAGCACAATGCAAATTTATTTTTTAAAATAATTACATTTTGACCCTAAAATTTTTTAAAATTTTTATTTTGACCCTAAAACTTTTGATCGAGCTCTCTTGAGCCGAAGATGAAAAGCGCTAAGCAAGACCCCTTCAAAAATTACATTTTGACCCAAAACTTTTAAAATTTTACATTTTGACTTTTTATACAATACATCATGACATCAAATATTGTGTTATATTATAATAATACAATACAATACAATACACCTTATACAATACAATACAATACAAGCGACTAAACATCGCTTAGTTTTATTGTTTCATGTGTTATTTTTTAGACACTAGTATTGAGAAACTTTCTAAACCAATCAAAATCAATGTTTAAAAACAACACATCAAGCATTGCAAAAGTTCAAGGAAGTCGAAAGCAAATATATACCTGTAGTAGTGATTAATTAATTTGGCAAACCTTTGAAATTCGGTCGTCATCTTTGATTGGAAATTTCAAATTTTTATCCTATTATTATCTCTTACTTTTACAATCACTTTCTTTTCCAATTTTAAATCAGGCTCTATGTTTTTACGATTTTAATGTATTGCTTCCTAAATTTTCACTCAATTTTAATAATTCATACAATCAATAAGGATTTTAAATTCACTCTTCATTTTCACCACTAATTATAATTGAGGTTTCAATGTAACAAGAACAATAAGTTCCTCATAATTAAAGGAAAAAGGAAATTGAAGAATAAGTAAATAAGCCTGCAATGGACAACAATAAGTAATAATAATAATTATATATATTCCCCCACCCTCTAAAAAGAATGTCATGTTATGGATCAGGGAGTTCCATCACCTGTGTTCTGTAGGTTCCGTGACACTTTTCACAAGCATTTTGCTGTTTTGGCTTCACAAGTGTACTTATTAGACATGTAATCTTCACCTTTTTTTGGGTGATAAAACAATTGAAGGTTGTTTGGTTGGGGGATTCGTCTTCTGATTCGAATTATGATTCGTGGTTCGCTACAGTATTTTCTCTCACAAAAAATATACGTAAATCGAAAATGATTCTAATCCATGAACCAAACGTCTCCGTGATTTTGATGGTTGTTGAGTTTAATGATAATTGAAATATTTTTTCTATTATCTAAAGGAAAAATAAAATATATTATTAATTTATTAAAAATAAAGTACATATTTATTATATTAAAGTTAACAATAATTATGCTAATATTATAATATTAGGCAAATAAAATAATAAATATATGTTGCATTTATTATTTTTTGAATTTTATTTTTAATTGTGTATTTATAAGTAAAATAAGGGTATAATAGTAAATTAATTTTAATATTAGGAATGTGAGTCTCAATCCCAAGGGATGGTATGGGAGTGCCAATCTCATTCCTCAATTTCAAATTTGAGTGTGGCCCACCAATCTCATTCTCATTATAGGTTAAAAAAGAACAAATAAACATAAAATTGACTCTCCTATTTTTTTTTTTGTTTTTTTTACTTATATTTAATCTTTATTTAATTTCCTCCTTTTTTTTTTTTTTTTTTACTTTTACTCTTTTATTTTTTTTTTCTTTTTCATTCTTTTTTGCCTATTTGTTTTTTGTTTCTTCTTAAGTATGTGCACTCTACTTTTAAATATTTTAACTTTTTATACATTTAATATATTTA
The DNA here is from genome assembly GCF_000414095.1 of Morus notabilis. Classification (NCBI taxonomy): domain Eukaryota; kingdom Viridiplantae; phylum Streptophyta; class Magnoliopsida; order Rosales; family Moraceae; genus Morus; species Morus notabilis. Next base: position 252,643 of record NW_010363634.1, on the reverse strand, counting down.
TATATATAAAGCCAAGTTCTCTGTTCGACTTAGCTCATAAAGAGACCATGTGTTCACATTATTATTATTATTATTATTATTATTATTATTATTATTATTCCAAACTTCTCTTTTCCTTTTTTTTAACTTTATTCTTCTTTTTTATCTTTTCTTTTACTTATTGTCCTTTTTATTTTTCATCTAATATTCTTCTGTAGTTCATATTATTATTATTATTATTATTATTATTATTATTATTATTATTCCAAACTTCTCTTTTCCTTTTTTTTAACTTTATTCTTCTTTTTTATCTTTTCTTTTACTTATTGTCCTTTTTATTTTTCATCTAATATTCTTCTGTAGTTCATTGTTTTAATAACCTTCTTTGAAATACTCTCTTATAAATAAAATAATTCATTTCAAATATATCTTTACTTGAGTTTTTTTTCTTCTTTTCTTTTTTGTAAAAATTCTTACATAACTTTAATTCTTTTTTTTTTTTCATTTTGAAATTTTTTTTTTTTTTCTTGTCCTTTTTATTTTTCATCTAATATTCTTCTGTAGTTCATTGTTTTAATAACCTTCTTTGAAATACTCTCTTATAAATAAAATAATTCATTTCAAATATATCTTTACTTGAGTTTTTTTTCTTCTTTTCTTTTTTGTAAAAATTCTTACATAACTTTAATTCTTTTTTTTTTTTCATTTTGTAACTTTTCTTCTTTTTCTCTTTTTTTTTTGTTTTTTTTTTGTTTTTTCTTCTTTTATCTTGTCTATTGCTTTTTTTGTTTTTCTACTAATATTTTTTGACAGTTCATTTTTTTTCCAATATTCTTCTTTGAAATATTTTATTTTTCTCACTTTTTTTTAATTAAAACAAATCCTTTCAATATGTCCCTAGTTAAGCTTTTTTTTATATTTTTTTCAAATATTTTGTCATCTTGCTCCAGTTAATGATCTTGACTTTTAACAAGGCCACATATTTTAACACGGGATTTAACTTATGATGTTATTCTCTACGTGCATAGTACGTGTTCAACTAGTTAAAACATAGATGTATTTTTAAACTCTTTGAGTGCAATGCACATGGTGGTAAAATTATTTTATGTTGACTAGCATAATTACGTAAGCTCACATATTAATGTCAAATGTGACGTACGAAGTATGTAAATAATATGACTGTGTTGGTCATTTATAGTATTGTTTGGGCCACAATGGAATAGACTTGTTTATTTTAGTGACCTTAGAGAAAATCACAAAATAACATATTTGTAATTCCTTATTGAAGTAAATGGCATATTGATTTAATATATTAAGACCATATTTATTTCACTAATTTGAGTTTAAAATTCAAGTTTTGTTACAGTAAAAAGCTCTAAAAAACAGTCACATTTAACTTTTTTGCTACAGTAAAAAGCTTTCACATAAAATCATATCTCAACTCGAATCAGTGAACTAAATGGGCCATAAGTTCATAGCATTTTTAAGATTTTGTAATGTTTTAAGCATAGACTTTTCCAAATTTACCCTTTCATTTTTTCTTTTTCATTTTTTTTGTTCTCTCTCATGTGTGCTTCTCTCTCCTCCATCGATTACATATTCAATTCCTCTCTCTCCTCCATCGATTACATCTTCAATTCCTCTCTCTCTTCTTTCCTTTGATTCTTTTGTGTCCTTCTCTCTCTCTCTTTCTCTCTCTCTTCGATTTCCCTTGATTAATATCTTTTTTAATCAAATAACTATATTAGTAAAAAGGGTATTAATCAAGAGAAATTGGTAAAATTCCATACTCATGCACGGGTGAATTTAACAATTTCCTTTCTCTCTTTACTTTATTGTGTGAGGCTCATGGGTCCACCTTGCATAAATATTGTTAGCATTTATATCCTTAGGAATAAATGTAACAATGTATTTCGAAACATTTTGACTACTAATAAAGATTTATTTATTTGATATTTATTTCATATATATTTGTATTGTCCTCTTTATGTTCATAGTAGTTGAATATATGATAAGCAAACTAGAAGTTTGACACAGTCATACTAAGTTTTTTGATCATGCATGCCATGAGAAGAATGTACAAAAGACATGAATCTGAAGATGATAGTCTAAAGAATATGATCCGCAATCGAGGGAATAAAGATAGGCGCTTTATTAATGTTAAGATTGTTATGTTGTCTACTTCCTAATGGAAAAGACTTATCTTCATCGTCGGAGGTGGGACTCCATGAGAAGAGACATTGCTATCATTCCTGGCGGTGGAATCTATATTGGATCAGACTAAAATTGAATTATTTTAATTAATAATTTCGTTTCAATAAAACAATTCACTTTTGACAAATTATATGTGGTCATCTTAATCATGAGATGAATAATAAGCATGTATGCTTGACTTGTATCCTTTGATGTACCAAAGGTAGACATCCTGACATTATGTATGTTGGTTTCCGAATCGAATTTGGATGTGGAAGCGTGGGGATAGCAGATCAAGTATAACAAAAATTTTCATAAAACCTTTGAGATACTCTATGGATTATATTAATTTATGCACGAATAAATTAATCACATTAATTAATTTATTAAGAACTCAATTAGGAATAATACCTGGCGGCCGATTAGGATTAAGTCAAACTTAAATTAATTTGAATTCTAAATTGAACAACTTCTCAAATAAGTTTAAAATGATAAATTTAAATTATGTTCACAATTCAAATTCAAATTTAAATAATCACATTATTTAAATAATAATTAATTCTCAATTAATTATTTTTGAGTGTTTAATTTTAGAATTCCTTAATTCTAAAATTCCCATGTTGCCCTTTGTGTCTAGTAGAATTACAAGGACGACGCGGGGACTAATGGACCTATAATCCTGAGCTCCAATAAAATTAATAATTAATTAAACAGTTTAACTAATTAATTAATTCTATTAATTCCAACAGTTATTCCACTATAAACTTGGAATTGCACTCTCAAAATTATAGATATAAATTACTTCTAAACTATGAAGTGTCCATTTGATATAGTCACTGCATATAGATCAATCCTCCATAAATAATTCATAGTTAGAGCTAGGTAGAATCCCTTAACCTCTCTAATTATATCTTCATCCTTGAGTACCATTGATTCTCTAATGGATAGTGATTCGTAAAATACATTCATGAACCAGAGCACTCTTACTAATCCAAGTACCGAATCAATACTCAAGAGAATTATTTTTCTGCTTCTTCTTAAGAAGGAATGGATTCCATCTCGTATAATAACATTCACGGCTACTTACTTCATCATGTCTCCAAAATATAAGGAATAGGATTTAGGGTCTCAAAATCCGTACCGAGTAAATCAAAAGACACAAATCCATAAATAGGAGTTACTGTCAAGTGTCCATTTGATATAGTCACTGTATATAGATCAATCCTCCATAAATAATTCATAGTTAGAGCTAGGTAGAATCCCTTAACCTCTCTAATTATATCTTCATCCTTGAGTACCATTGATTCTCTAATGGATAGTGATTCGTAAAATACATTCATGAACCAGAGCACTCTTACTAATCCAAGTACCGAATCAATACTCAAGAGAATTATTTTTCTGCTTCTTCTTAAGAAGGAATGGATTCCATCTCGTATAATAACATTCACGGCTACTTACTTCATCATGTCTCCAAAATATAAGGAATAGGATTTAGGGTCTCAAAATCCGTACCGAGTAAATCAAAAGACACAAATCCATAAATAGGAGTTTGTTAAGAACTCAAGATTAAGATCATTCTATATATGACTATCGGTAGACTCAATTAGAATTTTTATTCTTAACGGAAATTATTAGAAATTTATATTGTGTCTGTGTCCCTGTTCCACATAATCTCATTATGCGAAATACACTTATTCAATATCTTGACATATTACAGTCCGGATTACACCGTTCCATTCTAAATGGGAATGACATGTATTAATAATGTTTTAATTAAAGATTTTGAACTTTAATTAAATTCATTATGAACATCTCTTTTTGATTATTATCCTTAAACATTATCCTCTCGCATATAACACTTATATACAATGTTTAGGGTCACATAAATAATCATGAAATTTTCATTGATATTCATAAATTATTCACGAATATATACACATAAAATGATGAATAACCCTTTTTATTAAATAAATAATAAATATCCTATCATATCTCATGCTTCTAAGACACCATTCCTAACAATATAAAGGTACCCTTACTGGTACATTGGGGTACGCCTTTTTTGTGCGTAGATTTATTATTCATAGATAGGGAATCCGTAGTGCCTATGAAGAGTTATTGATATCCTCTTATGACATTATCTGGGGATTGAAAAATACATGTGCTCGGCCATTAGACTACTTTGTGTTATCTAATGGTTTTTTATTTGTATCAATACGAATAGTGGTTTTCTGATTGAGTGATCATGGGAAGATAAGATAAATATAACTGGGAAGATAAAACGGAACTTGACCTCAAGTCGATTGTTGATATCGTACGGGGATGACATACTAATATAATGAGTCATGGATAAGAGCTATTCAAAATTTTGTAAATATACTACATGGATCGAGAGTGCATCTTTAGGCTTTTAGTGGAGTAGCGCTAGAGTTTATAATCATGTGATGAACTTGTAAGTTAACAAGCACTATCTGATTACAGTAGCTTGATCTATATATGTCTATCGGGTCCATTTACTGGCTCATATACTTTTCTGATACGATATGGCGTATTTCCTACATATTGGTACCTTACGTTATTTCTGCTAAAGGTTCAAAGTCAATGTAACATCGGTTATTAACTCATGTGTAATTTATCGGGTGAATTATTTGTTAAATTAATTCTGGATAAATTGATTGAATTATTGTTTTGAGTTTTATTTAATATGGGAAGACTCTTACATAACTGTTTTGATCAGGTAACTTCTATATTGGGTTATTTGAATGAAAACCAAGGCTTTGTGTAAGTTTCCCGTACTAAATAAGCTTAGAAAATAAGTTTCCAGAATAGTGACCGGTCGACCGGTTGTTTTATACACTACAGGGACCCGTCGACCAATGGTAACGTGCAGAGACGCACTGATGTGTCTTTGTACGTGAATTTGACTTTGGAAAACATAATTGGTGGCAGGAATGTGACATCTTAAACTCTATAAATAGGTCAGTAAGTCACATTATTCATTAGATCACTTGAGAGACTTTTTAGGAGCTATTGGTAAGGGTTCCTAAGAGGAAAAATTGGTTAAATCTCGAGATTAATTTTTCCTTTGGCTCTCTTGTGGTTGGAAAGAGTTCAAGAATACCAACGGAAGATTAAACGACGTGTGTCCACTCGCACTCCGATCATGGAAACGAGAATAGCAAAGAAGACCAGTTGTTTGAGGCTCTTCCAGTTGTTGTTTGGAATGCTTTGTTCTGTCAAACGTGTTATTTTCGTAATCTCTAAAGGTATGATTTAGATATTTGGTATTTATGTTATATAATATCAGAACATGTTCTTGGTTGGCTTTGACATTGATGATTAAAAATTTTAAAATTTCACTGTGCACTCAATGTCGTTTTTCCAACAAATGTTTCAGTCAACTCATTAATATGAATAACTACTGCAACATTTTTCTTCACAACTCCTGCAGTTCACACCAACGCTCTTTAGGCACAAATTAGTCTTCTTTAATTCAATTTTCTTCATAAACACCACAGAGATAGCACACAAACAAATCTTAACAGAGTGCATGACAAAAACCAAAAATTGAACAAATAAAACATAAATAAAAACCACTAAGTCTTTGGATGAGCCAACTATAAGCTTAGAAATGCCTAAAATAACTCTAATTCCTAGAGTTATCAATAACTCTCTACTGTTTTAGGCTTGACCAATAGGCTGATCACGGCATATTTTGTAATCCTACAAATACGTCATAGTCTAAAGATGATGACAATTGAACTGTAGATTAATGCCTATTGATCAGAGGAGAGGCAAGAGTGAATTCACCATCCGCACCACTTTACAGTTTTATTTTATATTGCTAAGTCTTGCAGTTATGATTCTTCAGGCGCCTATTACAACAGTTAATTCAAACACTAATAGAAGCATGTTTTCTTTATTATTTTACTCATGTTACAATTAGAAAATAGATCGATGGTCTTGGAAATATTTCATGTCGAGGATATTGATCATCTACGTTTATTTTTCGTTTGCTATATTGTTGTAATTTTTCAACACATAACATGTGGATCGTCTACTAATTAAGGGAGAATTCTAATCTAGGGCATATGGATATATATGGTACACATTGGCGAAAACATTTCTAAACTGCCGGATTACATAAAAATATGAGAGTTCTATGATAGGGAGCCTTTTTTTTCCTCACTAATCTGAGTACGATCTAAAAGTCAACGTTGAATCTTAGTGAGGGTCTATACGGTCTCTCTTACACCCAATCGTAGCCCAAGCACTGAAAAAAAATTGAATAACAATATTATGTTCTTACGATGCCCAGCTACCATGGCTCCAACCTCCGGCGAGCCCAGCTCTGCCCCACCCAGATCGCGCCGTTCCGACGCTTCCGCTGATGAAGGATAGAGGTAGTCAAGCCGCCGTCGAGAGAGGGTTGTCGCGTGGGAAATCGCTTGACTGGAGAGACGGAGATCTCTCCGTCGTGTGGGAAGGGGGCAGCAATGGAAGGGTGGGTTGCACCGCCGTCGAGCGAGGAGCAGGCAAGAGTTTGGGTTTATGTTGTCGCCTGGGAGGAGGCTTTGCATGCAGGTCCGTCGCCTCTGTGGAGGTCCTCCAGTCATTTTCCTCTTCGTCAGAATTTTTCTCTCTTTTCCTTAACGACTTTCTTGGCAACCAAACATTCTAAGAGCAAAACAAAGTCAAGTACTGTCAAACCCTGTTATTTCTTTCCCAAAATACCAATCCAAAACCCAAACCTTGCTAGACAATCAAAACAGTAGAGATTTTCAATTAGATTAAAATCCATTTGTTAAATTAATTTCAAATCAAATTAATGGGAGCAAGTCTTAACTTTTACAAGTTATTTTGATCAACCTTTTATGGGCTCAACCTAAAAATTTTAACTCGGATGTAGAGTTCAAGAGTTGCAAGTGTAATTACGTGTAATATATGTCTCGTTTACTTCACTGATTCGAGTTTAAAATTTAAATTTTGTTACAGTGAAAAGTTCTCAGAAACAATCACATCTAACTTTTTTGTTATAGTAAAAAACTCTCACACATCTCAACTCAAATTACAAACTCGAATTAACGAAGTAAATGAGGCTATAGTCTACAATAATTTTAGTGCATATCTTAAATTTAGACCATTGACTTTTGATCCAAAGGTCTTCATTACATATGCCTCCACTATAGAATTATATCTTAAAATCTAACGGAACTAAATAAAAATTTCTCTTTTAAGAATTGTATCACAAATTTATCCAAGAATTGTATCACACGTTATCTTAACATGATTATAAATGAGGCCTTTTTCTGAAGTCAAACAAACAATCCTCTGCCAGTTTAGTCTCGAAATGAACAATATCTTACTATATCATGAACAATATTTCCCCAATTATAGGATTCTCCCTAATTAAGATACAATTAAGCAAACAGCAAATTAACGGTGGAAGATTCTTTTATATTTCCCAAAGTCAACTGGAGTAAGAAAAATGTTTGGGCCCGTTTGTTTGCGTTTTCGTTTTCATTTTTCACGGTTTTCAAAGCAAAAAAATGAAAACGGGTGTTAAAAACGTGTTTGGTGCAATTTTTTTTAAAAAACAAAACCAAAAACGTTTTTGTCTTTTTGTGAAAATCAGAAAACGAAAAAAATGTGTTTTCATTTTCTTGTTTTCATTTTCTGTTTTCTGAAAAACGGATTTCACTTTTTTTTTTCTTTTTCATTTTCTTCCCTCTTTTCTGAAACCGTTTTTGTATTATATATGTTTATTTAATATATTTATTTAATATATTATTATTTAATATATTTAATAATATTATTTATATAATATATTTAATAATATTATTTATTTAATATATTTAATATATTATTTATTTAATATATTATTTATTTAATATATTTAATAATATTATTTATTTAATATATTATTACATGTTTTTAAAAATTAAACCACCAAACGCAGTTTCAGTTTTTTTTAAAACTGAAATCAATCTCTAAATAAAACTACCAAACGCATTTTTAGAAATAATTCAAAAATGAAACTAAAAACGTTTTCATTTTCATTTTCGTACAGAAAATAAAAACGTTTTGGAACCAATTCCAAACGCACCCTTTGTTTTTAATTTGCCGAAAGAGGATAATATTTCAATAAGACAAGAATACCCTTATCCGAAACCTTCACAAAGGCTGTCCTTTTCAGCTTTTCATAATATGACCGCCCGCACACGCAAAAAGTACTGACACGCCAATCCCAATAATTTCGATAATTTTTTTTTTCCTTGAACGGTTTTTACTCTTTTTTATTTTTCAAGGACAAACTATTTTTCTCATATCTTCAAGATTATTCAATACTACGAAAAGGAATTAAGCATTTAGGCTCGTTTAATTCGTTAATTTGAGTTTTTTATTTGAGTTGAGATATTATTTTATGTGAAAATTTTTTACTGTAATAAAAAAATTAAATGTGATTATTTTTAAAAACTGTTTACTGTAACAAAATTTAAATTTTAAACTTAAATTGGTGAAATAAACGTTATCTTAATAAGTTATACTTCCTTAAGCGGAATAGGTTAAATTAAGGGCGGTGTTGCTTGTTTGTTTTTCCAATACTTGAAGCCGTACTTACTAAGATGTTATTTTTTCAAAACTATTCACATCTTTATAGAACATTGGTTACTTACTATTTAAAGAGTTATAAGGGTATTTAATAAGAATGATAACATAATAGGAAAATCTCATAAAAAAAAAGGCTCGTATATTCTGTGAAACATTTACCGAATTAAAAAAAAAACAAAACAATGTAGCATTTACAATTTTAAACCTTAAACCACTAGATTTTTTATCTTTATAAAATATTTTTTTAATGGAGAAATTTCATTTAATAATAATGTCAATACAGACACTAAAATAGTCACAAATTATGATTAAATACAAAGATATTTGACCACGAATGAAAACTGGATCCATTAGTAAAGACAAATGAGGCACGAATATGAGAGCGGAGTCTCAATGGGAAAGACCCTCTCAACACATTATTAATCGAGCGCGATAAAAACTCGTTTAACAAAACCACTACAGTTGATGGATTAAACCAGTCAATTGAAAATAAAATACCCATAGCACTAGAGTCACTCACAACACCATATAGGATCAAACCTAGTAGGGTAGACTTATACCACCACCATAGAGGGGTGGGACGACAATTTTCGTTATTACATGACAGAAAGATAAAACTTAAACAATAGAAAAAAAAAACATCGCCTTTATTACATCAAAATAAAAACTAAAAACAAGATAAAATTCCTCAGCCACATCAACAAGATTGTAGGCAATAAATTAGCCGCCAAAAACATAAAGGATAGATCTGTAAGGACCCACGAGACTCTACCACTGGCGTTGAGCGCTCATCCACGCAGAATTCCAACCTCCATGACCATCATCATGATAAGAACAACATCCCGAGATTGTAGGTACGCCGAAAATCTGACGTGCACAACATGGTCAACTAAAAAATAGGAACCTTCTATCTCTTCCCTCTGCCCACAAAGTCACCACCACCATCATAATCATTGCCATAAGATCTAGAGTCTTGTCTCTAGGGTTGGAGATCTAGCAACTAACCAAGCGATGGTGCCAGACTCTGACCTAAAAATAGAAGCGTGTGGCGCATAAAAAAAAGAAAAAGAAACCCTAGAGAGAGAACATGAGAGAGAGATGCACCAACTACGTACCTTTTTTTGTTTTGTTTTTGGGAAAATTATGTAACTTATCCTTCAAGGTACTTAATCCAAAATTTTACCCCTTTTGATATACCCTACCCCTTTGACTTTTCTTTAACATTTTAACTACAATGTAATACAATAAAATACCGTTAAAAACAATATTTTTATCAAATTAGTTCTCTCTCTCCCTCCCTTTTTCTCTCTAACACATCTCTCTCCTCTCTCTCAATCATTCTCTTCCCCATTTCTCTCTCTTCTCGCTCAGTTTCTCTCTCCTTTCCGCTCTCCCCATCGTGGCCTAGGCCGCTCTCTCTATCAGGCGACGGCGTCCGTCCATGTCTTTCTCCTCGTACAACCATCATCCACTAATCTAGCAAAGTAGCACAAATCTATAGGTATGATTACGCCAACGCTAAGTTTCATGTCTCTCAAGCCATCGGATCTGCATATTTCAAGAATTTGGTGAGGTAACGGTGATTCAGTAGGTCACGACGTGAAGCTAAAAATCTCCAGATGTGAAGAAGATTATCCATCAGGCAATTAGCAATCAAACTGCTTTTTGCAAAATTGGCATCGAGGATTAAGAGTCAATGTCATCGTGATCAGATCGAACTGATTTTCTTAAAAGATCTTTAACTTGCCGAGTAGTTCCATCATGAAAATAATCTACCAGATTCCTCTCTAATAATTGGCGTTGGAGATGTGAGTTGTCCTTTTTTAAGTTGAAAAAAGATAAAATGGCACATTATGAAAATTAATTTATTAGATTCCTTTTCAAAAACCGATGTTGACGATTGGATACCTCTGATCATTTTTTTAGTTGAAAATAAAAAAAAATCTATTGAATTATAAAAAATAATCTACCAAATTCCTTTTTGGCAACTAGCACTGGTATCAAATTAATCTTCAACAACCAGCGGTCGGCAATCAGTTCTAGTGACCGGAGACTCCATATAGCCGGCATTTGGTAACTTACCACTGGTAATCATTTAGATTATCTTTTTGATCGCTGGGGATACTTTCGGTAAACCATACGTTGGAACTTTGACTGCTTCTGACTAAAAGGGTAGAAATTAGGGAGGAAGAGGAAAATAGGTCAAGATTTGAGATGAATTAAAATTAATAGGCTAATAGTTTACATAAGTTAATAAATATGCCAAATTATTATTTTCGTTCATAACTTGTCTGGTTATGAACCATAACTTGACAAGTTATTCACGGTTTTTGTCCATAACTTGTCTGGCTATGAACCATAACTTGATAAGTTTGTCCATAACTTATCTGGTTATGAACCATAACTTGACAAGTTATGACATATTAATTTCTATAACTAAAAATTGACCTATATACTTTCTTAAGCTTTTCATATTGGCTTATTTTCTACTATTTCCCTATAAATTCAATGTTTAAAGGTTAGACACCTCTAGTCAAAGGGCTATTTGTCTTAGTTTGAGAATGCCTTTAAATAAGGTATCTCTGTTGAATGAAGAGGTTAGGGTTTCACAAATTTTGGGTCAAATTTGTTTCCTTTTTTTTCTGAAAAAAGAAGCAAGCTCGAATAAAGGTGGATATTCGTCTAATAGCGAACGACACGTAAGTTTGGTACATTACATGCTCTCTTGATTGGCATGACTTATTGTCAACAAATATGTGGAATTACATTTTACGAATTTAGACCCTAATTCTATATAGAGAAAAATAAATACAAAAATCAAATGAAAGCGAGAAAACAAATTTATAGAGAATTGTCTCAATGTGAAATTACAACATGTTTAAACTACCTGTAGTTTTTATTATGTAAAAGAAGAAGATTTACAAAAAAAAAAAAAAAAAATGATAATAATAATTGTACGCTTCACAATTCTGTGTTTTTTTTTTTTTTTATACCTCTATAATTAACCCCTAAGAATGGCATCCTCTTTTATATAGGAAAAATTATGACCATTGAATTTTAGTGTGAAATCTCCAAACTATCCGCGTGATGAAATTTTCATCCGGAGACTTCACGGATTCCTCTCCTAAAACTTAAATCCACATGATAATTAATTAAGCTCTACAATTTAACATTGTCGTGTGTTTAAGGGTTCGTGACCATAACTTTATGAATGATATATCATTCATGAACAAAATTTGGACCAAAATTTTTCCTCGTGCACATTTATAACCATTATTCAAGGTCTGGATGACTCAAGTTCAAAATAATTAACTACAAACTGATTCTTATAAACTAATTAGAAGAGGAATGGATGCAAATCAGGATGTGCCGACCTAGTTTGGATGTCGTTATTTTCTACGCTCGACGGTGGTCATCACTATATTCATTTTAAAAATCTATGTACGATATCTTACTTTTTTTTTTTAAGTTTTTACGTTTGATAATCAACATATTATTGGACTTTCTTTTTAGTGTCAAATCAAAATTCACATTAAAACTTGAAAGCAACAAAATAAATTCCACGGCCCAAAATACACATACCACGCTTACATATTGCGGAAAATGACTTGTACAACATAAAAGTTTGGGGAACAGCGAGCAACTTTTCCTGAATGATAATATTGCGCCAATAACTCAAAATTATTTGATTTCCTTGAGTCAATAATTTCTAGTTTGTACTAGCAAAGGAATTTCTTATATTAGGATATACCATTTATCACATAAATTTTACTCACAAATGGTTTAGTTATTGTGAATGACTCGCATTGTCATATATTGCCATGTTATAAATTGTATGATTCCTTGATTTAAAAAAAATAAAATAAAAAAAAAAATAAAAAAAAAACATTTGCCATCTTTGGAATTGTTTTTGTTTTTATTTTTCACATTTTTCGAGAAGGAAACAATGAAAACGATTCCAAAACGGTATTTGACACAATTAAAGACAAAAAATGAAAATGAAAATGATTTTTTAATTTAGTGTAAAATGTGATAGAAATAAAAAAATAACTTTTAGTCGTTTTTCATTTTTTGTTTTCATTTTCTTCTCTCTCGAGCAGAGAGAGAGACATTAATGGGTTTTTTTACACGAAAAACAATCTCTTGATAAAACTACCAAACGCATTTTTAAAAATAATTTCTGTCTGAGATTGAAAACGTTTTCATTTCCATTTTCATACAAAAAAACAAAATCATTTTGGAACGAGTTCCAAACATGTCCAATTAATTGCCACATACGGTAAAGATAAATTGGTATAATTTTTAGTCGTGTGATCATAATGTAATTCATCTGTATATATAGCATAGTGTTTTTTGCTCATAAGATTTGAGAAATAGTTATTTTCCAATACTTGGATGAAATTGCTCTTAGAAATTGTCTGATAAAGTGTAAAATGGTGGTATAAAAAAAAGAGTAATAACATTGAGTTTATGAACTTTGAGCATAATAACATTTTGGTCTCTAAACTTTTAATTTTGTTATATTTGTCCGTAAAATTTTACTTTTTTACAACTAATTTGGTTCATGAAAATAAAATTGATGATTAATTTTTATGATTTAACAAAAATGATTATGTGCCCATCGTCTGAGAACATAAAATTTTAGAAAGATTATTTTACATACAATGTTGTAGGGTAAAACACCGAACCTTAAAATAGACCTTGAATGGGGCCCACAAGCAATAAAGAAGTATATTAAATGATCAATGATAGTTTAGCCCTAAATGCCATGTCAGCAAACAACCCTCTTAGGAGTCGACCGTTACAAGGAGGCGTTAGATATAAGTAAGAGGTCGATCCTTGTGAGAAGCATAAAGGGTGGACATGAGGCCGACCGCACTCATAGACATAAGCGTAGAACCTATAGGAAGCAACTATGGAGTCGAGGCTACGTAAAGATAAAGATATGAAGGATTTCCTTCGAGATTTACTATTTGTAATTTAAATATATGAAATTCAAATAAGGTAAATGCCCGGATCGATTGTAATCTCTATCTTTTGGAAAACTATCCCAAAAGATAAGGAAAATATCCAAAATTTGAATAAGAAAACGAGCAGGGGCAGTGATCTAGGGTATAAATAAGGGATTGTAGATCAAAATATTTCTAAGTCTCATCTTGAGCGTTAGAGTGTGTAATTTCTCCACAACAGTGAATTTTCTCTACTCCCACGGTGGACGTAGCTCTCAAATCGAGGGTGAATCACGATAAATTCTGTGTGTTTTTGCTTTTAATTCATTTTTAGTTACGTTTTTTATTATTAAATTTGTATTTAGCGTGTAATTTCTCCACAATAGTGATTTTTCTCTATTCTCACAGTGGACATAACTCTCAAATTGAGAGTGACTATAAATTCTGTGTGTTCTTATTTTTAATTTACTTTTAGTTACGTTCTTGATTATTAAATTCGTATTTTTTATTAGGAAATTCGTTATTATTTTGTTGACGAATTTTAATGTTAACACGCAACATTTTCTCTTTGTTACTATTAGAATATGTTCAAAACTATAATATTTTACAATTATAATAACTATTTATGTAAAATTTTTACTTTTCACGTGATTAAAATGTGCTTATCTACGTGATTTTATTTATCACTTGTTACTTTTAGTGCGAGGACCAAAACTGTCCAAAAATAAATAAATAATCAAAAACTAATTTAACATAATCAGAAGCTCAAGACTAAATTGCCACAATACACATTGTCTAGAGACTATTATTATTTCTTAAATGGGATGATGGACCAAAATTAGAAGCCATTATGCTACTAAGGTAACTAACCACATGAGTTATATAATTAAGGTAAAATAAGGCGAATGATCTTTTTCGGCCATCTTTTTTGGCTAAACTTTTTTATTTTTTTAGTAATTAATTGTTTTTTTTATAATAGTTAATTAGTGATAAACTATGGTCAATAAGTAGTAAACCGCTTTATCATCAATTTAGTAACGTTTTGTCACTTATAAACTAACAATTTATTGATAAAAATTGATTAATTACTAAATGGTACTAGTTAATGATTACTAATATTAACTAATAATTTATTGATAGAAATTGATTAATTACTAAATGGTACTAGTTAATTATTACTAACTAACTCATATTAATTAATCTACCATAAATCATCAAGTTAATCAATGATAAAATAAAGTTAATCAATGATAAACTATAAATTAAGTTAACCAGTCAAATACTAAAGTTATTTCAGAAAACAAATTCATTTTTTTTTCCAATTATACAAAAGTTCAGCCATTTACTAAAAAAGAAAAGGCATAAAAACGACCATTAATTGCTCCCAAAATGAAACAATCCTTTTATCGGAATTTAATTCCAATCTAATTGATTTTTTATTTTATAAGGTGCGTGGGGAAACAATTGACTCCTAAGTTCCACTTTTGGTCGAAAATACATTTCATGAATTCAGAATTATGATTCAAAATTATTCTTAATTTATGTGTATTTTTTGTGAGAAAAAATACTGTAATAAATCACAAATCATGATTTAAATTATGGTATAAATACACCAATCAAACGCCCTCTAAGATCCAGAACAGAAAATGTTACTCTGTCTAACTAATGTATTTATATCTTCTACTTTTCATATTCATGAAATAAATTGTAAATGTATGTTATTTGGATTAATCATTTTCCCTTTCCCTTGTTTTCCGCTTCCTTTTCTTTTTTCTTTCTTTTTTTTGTTGTTGGAAAAAATCCATTTCAACTCGAGTGCTTAGCTGTCTTGATCCAAGGCAATCAAACAGTTGGCTCAGATCTAGGCAATATTCTTTCAAAAAAAATAAAAAATCTAGGCAATATTCTTTCCGGTAAATTTGGATGATCCTCCAAATTCAAGTCAAACGATGGAGGGCATGGGAGAGAAGAGAGGGAAAGTCAGAGAGAAAGAGATAAACAAAATAAATAAATAAATAAATATATATATATATATATATATATACACACACGAAAAAATTCCATTACGAGGATAAAAAATAAAGAAATCTTGACAAATACCATTTGAAAGTATATTGGTTTTGATTTTTACCCATTACTCTTAATTAATACATTTTTTAGTTAAATAAATATATTAACAAAATAGTACTAATCAAGATTAAGAGGTAAAAATCCATACTCATACACTTTTAAGAGTAAGTTTAGAATTTTCTCTAAAATATATTATTTATGTCACTTTAATAAAAAAAAAATAAAGAGAAAATTATAGATTCTATCTTCTTTAGTACCTGACTTACTAAAAATACAATTTTTTTAAAAAATTTTACCCTTTGATTAAGTTATAGTTTAAAAGATAGAAATATATGGGCTAAAGTTAAGGGGTAAAAATAAAAGGGGGTTCAATTTCGGCACGTCGTCAATTTTTTATATTTAAGATGATCACTGATAGAAATATAACCATTAAAAACTCGTCCATATATATAGTGAGAAAGAGTTAAAAAGGAGAATCATATCTTTAATTTATATTCTTTATATGCGTTATATCTAAAAGTTTCTTTACCTGTAGTTAGCCATGTCGAAACTTTAAAATCTAAATAATCTCTTGAGAAATCATAAATATGTGGGCATTTTCATCCATGATTAGAAGAGTTATGTAACTGCTTGATTAATTCAGTCTATGTAGGGATTCAATTATAAAATATATCTATTTAGGGTACAATGTACAAAATCACATCAAGTTCATGCCTTATAGCTTATAGGTGCTAAAATCCTGACAACCCGACGAACATAATTAACCCACCAACTCAGCTCATTATAACTCGAATTCGAGCAACTTGATTAAAAGATCAACCCAACTCACTCAATTCGACTATTAATTGGGTGGGTTTTAACTGATTTTTTCTTAACCCAACTTAACCTGAAGCCACTCAATTTATTCATATATGTAAATAAATATTTTCTTACTTCATGTTATATATAGTATTTGTTTTATATTTTATATTAATTACTTGACAACCTATTGTGTTTTATATTGTATGAGTTTTTATTTTTGTTTATTCGTTGGTTTACAACTTATATATTTGAACTTGTTTTACATATATTTTATATTCATATTGGTTTATAAATTATTTGGCAATTTTGGAGCTTTATAAAACTAATATTATGATAAAAATTAGCTCTTTTCATATATTTCTTATTTTGAGTTGAATAATTAGCTTTATTTATTTATTTATTTATTATGTTCAACTCGATTAACTCACCCAACTCACCTAAACTTTAGTTGGGTGTGTTGATTTTAAATTGAGAAAATTACAAAATTTACTATTAAGAGTATGAGTCTTGACTTTTATTTATTATTCTTGATAAATATCATTTTTATTAGTGTAATTATTTGACTAAAAAAATTATAAATCAAGAGTAAAAAAATATAAATTTTGATTCATACACTTTTAATTAATTTTTATCAAAATTACCTCTTTAAATTTTAGGTTGTTTAGATGGGTTAAAATTATAATCTATAAGGCCCACCAAAACTTAATTAAATGAGTTGAAAAATCTCAACAACCTAGGAAGCTTACCCCATGTTCATCATCCCTACTCGTGTTAATCTCTAAGGCCTATGTGAAAAAAAATATATATATAGAAATAAAAAAATAAAAAGACTGCAAAAAATCTTATGCGGATTTTCCGAAAATATCCCTAAAAGACTGAATTGAAAACTCAAGAAGCAAATCAATAATCGTAACGCGGTTGGCCGACCAGTTTGTCTGTCACACCTGGCGCTGCTATGAGCCACTTTGTTGCTTTTCGAGCCAAAATATATTATTTTATAGTCCCAAGGGCAATCTTGTCCAATGATAAAATAATATATTTCTCAACCAGCTCACGCACTAGATGACGTATTACACCAAATAACTAACCTGGTTTTCAGTTGCTGCCTTTCCCTTCGTGTATATCCCTTATTGGTTGTGGGATGATCCTTTGCTGACGTGGCACCGTCTACTTTGTAGAATTTCGAGCCAATAAGAGCACATTGTTTTGGAGTAAAACTAAAAAATACTTAAGTTAAAATTTTATTTAAGTTTATGCTCGTTTATAAAATTTGAGTTTAAATTTAAGTTTTAATTAGAGTTTAAATTTAAGTTTTAACTAGAGTTTTAATTTGAGTTTGAGGCTAAAATTTGAGTTTAAATTTTTTTTTTAACTCAAGTTCTTAAACTCAAATTTAAATTAATGAACAATATTTTTTTTATTTTTAAAAACGTCATAATTTTTTTATTTTAATTTCGATTGAGATGATTTTTTTTCTATGCGTTCACAATGAAGAGATAAATAAAATCTTACCCATATATCTTATTAAAATTTTACATCACCGTTGAGTTTTTATTAAAATACTATTTAAATACAAATTCAAGTTTTGACTCACTCAAACACAAACTCAAATAGATTCTTAATTCAAATCATAACTCAAATGTGCACATCAAAACACAAACTCAAGTTATAACTTCAATTCAAATTCAACTCAAGATTTATACTTAAATCACCATAATTCAAAAATGCAACCGAACAAGCTCTAAGTCATTCACGTGTATCCAATATATCCAACTTCAAAATGTATGCATGGTTGGAACTATAATTTTTCTCTATCGATATGTACTCTTTCTTAATCGTTGAATTAATTTTTAAAAAATTTAATATGTGAAAGGTCACAAAAAAATAAATTTGTGCTGCACAACTCTAAATTTTTAATATGAACATTTACATATCAAGTCGTTAGAAAATTAATCAAATAATTAAAATAACATTACTTTATCGTTTTTGTTATAAGAGTTCCCTAACTTAAATAGTATAACGTATATTAACTGACGAAATAATATTTAGTAGCACTTTAGTATCTAAAATACATTTGTGAAAACTTTTGGGTGCGACGTCGCGAAGATATGTGAAAGAGGCTCAATTGAAGTTTGGTGGATGTGTAAGTTAAATCTCGACATTCATTTTTGAAAATATAATTATCTCGACGTTTTTAAAATACAAAGTTATGGTCGCTCGTTAATAAAATAAATATTTATATGATCCACACAAAATCTAGCATGGGAATGAATTTCAAAAGTGGTACACCAATAAAATTAAAAAAGAAAAACGAAAAAAGAAAAAGAAAAAACCAAGTCTGTTTGATCGAGCTGGTGATGCATTTTACATTTTATTTAAAATCTTATTTCCGTTTTGTTGTTAGACTTTTTCTTCCTCAAATATACTTTTATTCTTTAAACAAAACTATTTTATCCCCGTTTACAACTCTCACATGTCTTCCTTGTACTAGATTTCATTTAAATATATATATATATATATATGTATATACACACATAAAATTTATTAACAAAACGTTCAAACTGTGTATTTAAAAAACATCGAGCAATATTTACCGTTGTAATATTTGTTTGGGTTCAAGAGAAACTATTGTTGTTAAAAAATAATTTATAGATTAATAGATGAAGGATAATAAAATGAGAATATAAAAAAGTAGTTCTCTGGCCTTTTTGGGATTCAATGCTCATACAGTCATACTCAGCAATTTATGTTTTTTCCCCAAGAAAAAAATTATATATATACACACATATATATATATATACGAACGTGTTTCATCAGTAAATCACTCAAAAAAAAAAATCTCAGCATTTAATATTTACATTTGATATGCTTCTTTAAATAATCCAGCTCATTTTTTTTACCGTTATTAAAAAAAGAAAAGAAAAATAAACGAAATGACGTCCTGTGTCAATCTCAATAGCAGATGGGATACTTCAAAAGGTAATTATATTTGACTCGTTCATTTTGTCGATTTGAGTTTAGAATTCGAGTTTTATTATAGTAAAAATCTCTCAGAAATAGTCACATCTAACTTTTCTATTACAGTAAAAAACTCTCACATAAAATCATATCTCAACTCATATTATAAACTCAAATTAATGAAGTGAACAAAATTATTATTTATTTACTCTAAAAGCTTATATTCCAGTCTTTTCTATATTAAAATCATAAAATAGTTGAAGATAATATATAGTTTTCCTATTAGTTTTGGACCTTTGGTGACAAATGGAAAATAAAATAAAGCACTGAAATTTGGAGAGAAACTCTTCTATGTGTACATAATAGAAAACTAATGAACATAAAAGAAAAGAATATTTGTCGAATTAAATCGTAAAAGGCCATTTGGGGCACCTACCACAATTAATATTAGCTTCTTGAATTTGACTACTTTGTTTTAGATTACTGGTTTTCGTGCATGTTGAAGATTTTTGTTAATTGGAAAATTTTATTTAATAATTAAGTTAATACATATATTAATATTACAAATCATCACTAAATATAAAAATATTCGACCTCGAATAAAGATAAGGTCTCATTCAGTTCGCCGATTCGAGTTTTTAATTCGAATTTAGATATGACTTTTTGTGAGTGTTTTTAACTGTAGTAAAATTAGAATTGAAAACTTAAATCAGTAAAATAAACGAGACCTAAATCTAAACTCATTTATTTTGACAGACCATTTTAAGAATATAAACATGAATTAGGGGCTGTTCGGTAGCCCCCCTTTTTGAGTCAAAAACTCAAAAATAACAGAGTTACAACTTTATTCAAGTTCATGTTCTTTTAAGTTTGAACTCGAGTTTGGGACTAAAACTCGAGTTCAAGTTTTCCCTTCAACTCGAGTTTAGAAACTCGAACTCAAATTAATAAACATTATTTTTTCTATTCTTAAAAATACTATAACTTTTTCGTTTTAATTCTGATTGAGATGATTTTTTTCTATGCGTTGACAACGAAAAGACAAATAAAATTCTACCCATATACCATATTAAAATTTTCCATCAGGATTGAGTTTTTATTAAAATACTATCTAAATATAAATTTAAAGTTTGACTCACTTAAACACAAATTCAAAAAGATTCTTATTTCAAACCATAACTCAAATGTACACAACCAAACACAAATTCAAGTTATAACTTCAACTCAATTTATAATTCAAATTTAACTCAAAATCTATACTCAAATCACCTGACTCAAAAAAAGCAAAAGAACAAACTCTTAATTGTTTCATAAACTCATTTTAGCTTAAGTTCACTAGATGTGCTTACATAGCAGCAATAATGAATTTTTCTCCAGAAATTATAAAAAATAAATTATTTATGATGAAAATTATAGATTCAACTTTTTTAAGTAGAAGAAAATTTTTTTATTTTCTCAAATCGGAGCTGCTGGTCGCCCCATCCCAAGATGTCACCCCAAGTCGCTGTCACCCATCTCGCAAGGTGGGACCCGCGTCGGCACAGGCGTCTCACAGCTACGACTCCAAAAATCATTTTTTTAATTGCTTAATTAGCACAATTTCAGAGTGCAAAAAACGCTGAATTTTGTGATAGGAGAAAACCTTTTTCGTGGCTACCAGCGTTCCACGTGTAGATCTCCCACTCGTCAGCGCCAAGATTTTCTTCCCCTCTGACTCCCAATAGATAGATACATAGATAGACACAAAATACACGAGAATTCTCCAACACTATACAATGCCAACATTGCTCCTTTTCTCATAGCTCCTCAAAATCAAAAAATCCTCCGACTAAACCAGACAATAAAAGAAACTTATTGAGTCAAACGACGTTGTTTGCATAGTGGAGCAATGGGGTGGAGCGGCGCGGCGGCGAAGGCGTGCGATTCGTGTAAGGCGGCGGTGGCGGCGGTGTTCTGCCGAGCGGACAGGGCGTTCCTTTGCTTGAGTTGTGACGCCAAGATCCACTGCGCCAACAGGCTGGCGTCGCGCCACGAGCGCGTGTGGATGTGCGAGGTCTGCGAGCAAGCCCCAGCCGCTGTCACCTGTAAGGCCGACGCCGCCGCCCTTTGCGTCTCTTGCGACGCTGACATCCACTCCGCTAATCCCCTCGCTCAGCGCCACGACCGCGTCCCCATCGAGCCTTTCTTCGACTCTGCAGACTCCATCGTCCGCTCCTCCGCAGCCCTCAACTTCTTTTCCGGACCGGGCGCGTGTGACAACAACCACAATGATGACGGTAGCGGCGGCGGCGCGAATCGGAACCTCGAAACCTCCTCCTGGATCCTCTCTAACAACAAGCTCATTGACGGACCAGATGTGAAATCCGCCGGTGAAATCTTCTTCTCAGAAATGGATTCCTTCCTCGACGTCTTGGATTACTCCGGTAATCCGATTCACACTAGCTCCGGCACCGATAGTGTTGTTCCGGTGAAAATCAAACCGGTTTCTCCTTCTCCGATGATCAACCAATCGGAGAATTGCTTCGACATCGATTTCTGCAGATCGAAGCTCTCATCCTTCACAAATGGCTTCAGCCACAGCGTAATTATCTAATCCATCCCCAATCTGAACTGATCATTAATTTCCGAGAAAATTTGAATTGAACAGATCGTTTCTTAATCTTCAATTACAGGTCTCGTCATCATCGCTGGATGTCGGAGTTGTTCCGGACGGGAACTCCTTATCGGAAATCTCTTACTCTTTCGGGCGAAACTTGAGCCAAAGTACCGGCGATCCGATTCCGAGCGTGCCGGCGTCGTCGAATTCAATGTCGACAGCGCCGCAGGCGACTCAACTCTGCGGAATGGCCAGAGAAGCTAGGGTTTTGAGGTACAGGGAGAAGAGGAAGAACCGAAAGTTCGAGAAGACGATCCGCTACGCCTCGAGGAAGGCTTACGCCGAGACTCGGCCGAGGATCAAAGGCCGGTTCGCAAAGAGAACCGAAATCGAGCTCGATGCCGACGTCGACGCCGATCAAATCTACGGCGGCGCAGCTTTCTTTGCCGCCGCCGCAGACTCCCAATACGGCGTCGTTCCAACGTTTTAACGATGACGGAAAAAGTAAAAGGAAAAGAAAAGAAGACTTCGATTGCGGTCCTGTACTTTGTTCTGATCGGATGATTCTTGATCTTGTTTAGAATAATTTAATCGTACGGTGTTGGAAGTGTTAATCATATGTGTCTTTCCGTCAAGATTGCTACGTGATGTCTTTTTTCCTGATCGTAGAGTAATAGCCGTCGATCTACAGGATCGTATTGTGTAGCTGTAGCACCTGAAAAGCTCCCTCACCTCGGTCTTAAAACCTTGTTTAGTATATTGTTATTTTTATTTTTATTTTTTTTTTAACTTTTTCAGGGGCCAAGGCCCAAGTGTAACTCTATGTATGCAAGCATTCCACTTTCCC
>NW_010363634.1:214686-229562 GCF_000414095.1 Morus notabilis | reverse complement strand
TTCCCTACCTTATCACGGATCTGTTTCTCAATTCTGATTGGTCTTTTTTCTTCAATTATTTCTCGTTTGCAATTATTACCCACTAATAATTATTATTTTAATAATCTCCGATAATTGTCTTTGTCTTTGTCTTTATAAGTGGAGTAATTAATCAGCACTGTTTCGGCTTTGAATTATCTATCTATTGGCTTTCATTAAACAAAAACAATTTTTGGTTTGACAATAAGATAAGAATAAAATAAATTTGTTTTAGAAAGAGCAGTTTCTAGTATTTTTCTGGAACTTTCTGTGACTGGTGGCGAGTCACTGAGTCACATGAATACTTTATGACAGCTTGGCTTTCTAAGAAAAGCAAATCATATTCACAGAACTTTTGAATGCCACTTGGTTTTTTTGTTTTTTTTGTTTTTTTTTTTTTAATGCCAAAAGGCTGGAGCCTTTTCTTAACTTGACCTTTTAAGAGCTGCGCTTCCAAACTTTTTGCAGTTTTAGCCAGCAAGAATCATGGATCCAATTAGTTGGTTGTTACCGGATTGGCTGTTAAGCTGCCTTGAAAGAAAAGTAGGGAATTTTTTTTATATATATATATTTTTTTATATTTTAATGCAAGACCGGATTGATCCCTTTACTTAAGTTTTGCTCTATCTTATTACATCCCTTTACTTAAGTTTTGCTCTATCTTATTACATGTTGTTTGATTTAGTGGTCATAATCGTTAGATAATCTTTTCTTTCTTTTCTTGTTTTGAGAACATGATTAGAGGTGTCAAACGTGTCGTGCTGGGCCGGCACGACACGTCCGACCTCAGGTTCGTGACGGGGCCTGAGCCGTGCCTGGCACGACCCTGCACAGTGCAGGGCCGGGCCTGAGGAGAAAATCTCAGGCTTGGTCCTAGCCCGCGACCCTAGTCCATAAGGGCCAGGGCCGGGCTGGCCCTGGCCCTTATAATTTCTTTTTTTCAAAATTTAATTAAAAAAAAAATATATATCATATGCTCCTAAAAAATGTGATTTTATAGAATTGAGATTATACAAATACATACACATAAATGATTGCCTCGTTAAAAACCTTGGTAAGTAAAATCTGTGGGGAGATCGGGACAAAACCTTAACGAAAGAAAAAAGAGTGCAGTTTTTCAGGAATAGTAAATTACAAAACCTAAGTGCTTCTAGAAGATTCTGTTATTTTTAAGTTAGAAAAATAGTCTTGCATTGAATCATCCGTGTATTGTTGTTTTCGTCCTTTGACATCTTCCCAGTCTTTAATGCACCTTAGCCCCTCCAAGATATATGGATGCATTATGCTTCTCTTCTCGTCAAGAATTCGGTTACTTGCACTAAATTTGTACTCCGATGCTACCGTTGACACTAGAGTTGTCAGAATGTCACGAGCTATTACGGACAGTGTTAGAAAACTATCGGTCTTGCTCTTCCACCACTATAAGATGTCCAGTTTGTCGTCATCGATTACCAAATTTACTTCAAAATATTTTACCAGTTTGGTAGACTCTTGTGTTGATGACGATCCTGCTGTTTTCTCTTTCTTGTTCAAGAAACTCCACGACGAGCCTTTTGGCCCCGAACTGCTAGTTGACGTCGAAGTTTCCTGTTCTTTTTACCTGTGCTGTATTTTGCTTCATACAAATCAAATACCTTTTCGAACATTTTCCTAGCGTTAGTAATAGTTAGTTGCATATCAATACCTAAATTTTCTGCTGTAGCAGTCACATCTACTCCGCACCTAGGATCTAACATGGTTGCTAATGCATATAACATAGGACAACCTGACCAATAACTTTTAAATTTAGTTTCCATTAGCTTAACTATGTTTCTAAAAAGTATTGTATCCCTATAATAAGAAAATCTTTCTGAAATATTAAATAGTTGATGTAAAGCTAAATGTGCAGTAGGATAATAAACTCCGGAAAGTAATGCAGTAGCATTGTAAAAAACTTCTAGAAATTAAAAAAAAATACTCACCAATCTGCTAATATGTATTGAAAATTAAAAGTTGATCGTTTTTACTGTTTACATACGTTGTGATGAGCTGTGAATACGGGAGTACATCCTTCAACATTAAATAGGTGGAATTCTACCTTTGTCTCACGTTAGTTGGAAACTTTTTTGATATTGTTCCTACAATATTGTTTGAATTCTTGGAGCCGAACTCCAGAACTAGATATGAAGTATAAAGATTCTCAAATAGATTAGCTGAAATAGGTTCAATTTATGCCGTTGATGAAAAATTTTTCCCCCAAACGCTCGTTTCAAACTACGTTTAAACATGTTAATTGTAGCCGTGTTAGTTGACACATTATCAAAAGTAATACTTAAAACTTTATCTTCCATCCTATAAAACCTAAAAATTTCCATTATTGTACCAAAAATAGCTGATGCGTTATGAGGATATGGACATAAACGAAAACCTATTATTCTTTTTTGTAAAACCCATTCATCATCAACATAATGCACCGTGACGCATAAATATCCAATTTTATTGCACCCCT
Organism: Morus notabilis; assembly: GCF_000414095.1. Classification (NCBI taxonomy): domain Eukaryota; kingdom Viridiplantae; phylum Streptophyta; class Magnoliopsida; order Rosales; family Moraceae; genus Morus; species Morus notabilis. Next base: position 227,056 of record NW_010363634.1, on the reverse strand, counting down.
CCCATAGATCAGAAGTACAAGATACAGTAGCATTAAAAGTCCTAAAATTATCAATAAGAGATTGAACGAGTTGTGTTTCTACTTACCCGTTTAACTTGCGGGCATAAGGCCGTCTGTATAAATTTTTCAAACGACGCATCATATGCAAAAGAAAGAGGTAATTCGGCACTAGCTAGAAATTTAGCTAGTGCCTCACGAGCACGTTGTACATCGTATGTAAAATTTTGCAACTCTTGTGATGTGAGTGATAGTGTTCGTTGGCGGGAGTCCACACTCCCACCTTGGTGCAACGGTAGACATACATTCTAATGTCTATTCAGATGACCAGTACCCCCATATTTTTTTATTAGAAAAGTACTTTTTACAATACTTACATACCACACACATTTTCATTTCACATGTTTTTGGATTTGGTCGGGGCTCCTCTGTGAAATGCTGCCATGCAGGAGAAGTTCGCGGTCTTTTTCTCCTGGTGCATTCTTCAACTTCCTCATTGTACACTGAAGCAATATCAACCAGAGCATTTTCTGGTTCAATGGGGGTGGGGTTGAGAGGCATCATTTCATCCTCGAAAAATGGCTCATCACCACGCTCAGGAAGAGCAGTGAAATCAAGGAAGTTTGATGCGGCAATTTTCTGGAAATTGATTGAACTTAAACTTTGTAAATAAAAGAGCAAGAAAATGAGTGATCGCGAGAAAAAAGCTTAGAATCAAAATCAAAGAGACAAGATGAGAGATAGAATAAGAGTGAGATGAGAAGTTGAGAGTGAATTGTTGTGTGGGATTTAAGGTGGAATTAAAGGGTATTTATAGGGGATTTTTGGGGTTTTTCAGATTGTGACCGTTGGACCCTTCATGGGCCTAACGGAATGCCTGTCACGGGCCGACCGTTGGGCCCGCAAAGGGCCTAACGATCACAATCAGAATGGGCTGGAGGGCTTTTTCGCGGGCTGTTTCGCGGGTCTGGGACGAGCTGAACAAGGGCCGTATCCGGGCTTAGGCCGAACTGGGCTTCGGTCGGGCCGTGGGCCTTCACGGGCTTGGGCCGTGGGCTGAGAAGCCGATGCCCAGCCCTAGCCGATTAAATGTGCCGGGCTGGCACGGCCGGTAACAATACCGTACTGGGCCGTGCCGAACCCGGTACTGTTACGGGCTGGGCCGGGCCGTCCATGGATAGCCCGGCCCATTTGACACCACTAAACATGATCATAATTTTTGTTTATTCGAGCTCGTCCCCTCTTCTTCATCACGTCTGCTCTATTAGAGTCTTGTGCGACACATCTAAAGATGTCTGAATTGTTTTGTGGACAGTGCGATGAGCTATGTGTGTGGTGTACATATGTTGGTTCGACGAATTGTGATGACTTATTGGTGTGTTTTTCATGTTTAGCTTTTACATCTGATGGATTTGTTTCTTGATAGTTTTTTTGTGTGGCCTTAGTGCTATGGGATTCTTGACATCAGTTGATTCGACATTTCTATCAAATGTAGGGGATCTATTAAAGAGTTTTATGTATGCTCAACATTAAGTGTAACTCTATAGGGAGTCTATTTGTAAAGGTTGGTACACACTATTTTTCATTAAGCGTTTCATTCGAGTCTACATGTAGAACCAGTTGTTTTCCGGTGTCATATTTCTTGTAGTAGGAGGCTATGTGAGTGTGTGTTGATTTTTGTATTGCCATTTTCAAGTTATGGAACATATTTTCCCCAAAAAAAAAAAAAAAAATTATAATGCCCTCTGGAAAAAAGAGGGTATGCAACTACAATCAGGGGAAAAAAAAGTCTAGGTGGCTTAGTGTCATAATTTAGTACAAGAGATTATTATTTAGCAAAAAAAAAAAGAAAATTAGTACAGGAGGTTATTAAGTGACATATCATACAAAATCCAGGGGAAAAAAATATAATTCAAAAATTATATTTGTGAGTTACACAACTAGTGGAGATAGATGAGTTACACAATTAGAGGCACAACACAATATAATTAGGATACCCAATAATTACATAAAAATATTAGCATAAATATGATATAGCATAAAATTAATTAAAGACGAACCCCACAATATAATTAGGATACCCAATAATTACATAAAAATATTAGCATTTGATTTTCATATTATAAATACGGAACAATATACCACAAATTGCCCGTTTAAACTTGGGAAGTACTCTATTAATTGCTTGATTGCTTCCTTAATAGTTAATATATAAGAATCCCATAGTTGCGGACATGACTAGTTGACCAACATTTGTGGACGAAAATGCAATTTATTTAGTAACACTTTGTATTTAGGTTTAAGAATGGTGCTTGTTAGTCTTTCTTTTTGAAGGTATATTATGATTTTAATTTGAAACATTACAATTGAAGGTTATATATGCGAGTAATATCCAAGTTAAGCATGTGATCATCCCCTTCAAACATCTTCGGAAGGACTAAATGGAATGGAAAAAAACAAAAAACAAAGGGTTAAGATTTTGATTTTTCAAAAAAAAGAAAAGAAAAAATAGGTAAGATTGAGGGCATGACTCGTTAGGTCGATCTAAAAATTCCATTAATCAAAGAATTTGATCCTAGATGCACCCATTAACAAGAATAATAGGGTGGATAGAATTCGCACTAATTAAAAAAAAAAAGATCATTCCTATCAATTTCCGTCACAAATAAATAAGCCAAATAATTGTAAGGTTTTAACATGAAAGTATATTTTTAAAGAGTTAAAAGAAATAAATAAATAAGCCAGATAGTTGTAAGGTTTTAACATTAAAATATATTCTTAAAGCGTTCAAAATAAGAAATGATTGGCTCCCATTAATACTAAATTATATAAGTCTTAAATTTGTTGTGTTAGATGATTAAGCATTAGTTCATGGGAGAGACATTAATTTTTTTTTTTTTTTTGGGTTAAAAGAAACGTCCTCTTTAAGTCTTAAGATATAAGTCTTAAATACGAAAAAAAAAAGTATTAAATTTAAGATATATGGAAAACAAAACGTTTTACAAGAAAAAAAAAAAGAAGAAAGTATCGACTTGTCCTAGGGGAGTTATTGAATTTCGCAAACATCCTTGTCCAAGGAGCTAGGGTGGTTGGTGAACTGTGATTGATAGATTTTACGGCTGTTCATGTGCCATTGGGCTTCTTGTTTTCACACTAATATTCCAATTTCCGTAATTTCATGTGTCCATTTGAAAAAAAAAAAAAATAGAGAAATGAAGATTATATAACGTTTCATGTAATAGAGGTGTCAAAACGAATCAGAATTAGTGTTGGCTCAAGGCTAAATCATATTAAATTTTGATAAAAACAAACTCGTTAATTATCACTAATCAATTTATCTTGAGTTTTTTTTTTTATTTTTTATTTTTTTTTATTGAGCAAATGGACTATTATGTTGATTAACTCAAGTATAAGAAAAAGAAGAAATGAAGATAGTGCAAGCTTGTCAAAAATTTGAAGACAAGTCAAAAAGCATCAAGTTTGAAAATTGAAGATCATCAAGACTTGGCTCAAGGCTAAATCATATTGAATTTTGATAATAACAAACACGTTAATTATCACTAATCAATTTATCTTGAGTTTTTTTTTTATTTTTTATTTTTTTTTATTAAGCAAATGGACTATTATGTTGATTAACTCAAGTATAAGAAAAAGAAGAAATGAAGATAGTGCAAGCTTGTCAAAAATTTGAAGACAAGTCAAAAAGCATCAAGTTTGAAAATTGAAGATCATCAAGACTTGGCTCAAGGCTAAATCATATTGAATTTTGATAATAACAAACACGTTAATTATCACTAATCAATTTATTTTGAGTTTTTTTTTTTTTTTTTTTTATTAAGCAAATGGACTATTATGTTGATTAACTCAAGCATAAGAAAAAGAAGAAAAAGAAGAAATGAAGATAGTGCAAGCTTGTCAAAAATTTGAAGACAAGTCAAAAAGCATCCAGTTTGAAAATTGAAGATCATCAAGACTTTGCTTTATAGGTCTTCTAAATTTAGTATTGTAAATTTTTGATTTCATACTATCAATTGTTAAATTTTAGGTTTAGCTCTTGCACACACTCACATAAATATTTTTAAAATCTTAGTAAATCTTTAGAATTGTTTTTACGTTGGTTAATATCATTTTATATATTTTTAAAATTGATTGAAAATTGTTTATTTATCAAATCTTATGTGTAAACTCGATTTTGGAGTTGTGAAGGGATAAATAGGCACCACTGATTGACCGGTGACACAGTCTATGTAACCTTACCAGTCGATCGGAGCTCAAATTTTGCCTCAACCGGTCAACTGAAGCGGTTGACCGGTACTGTTAAAATGGTAAAAAATTTAACTGTTTGACAGCGAACTCAAACGGACAAATTTACTTGTTTATCCTATTTAAGACCTTTTTGAGGTCGAAAATAGGTAAGAAATGCTATAGAGAGCTCTTAAATTGTCAAAAATTCAAAAGTTTCTAAAATGTGCTTACATAATCATATTCTTCCTTAAATTCCTTCTTGATTTTCCAATACACTCTTGAGCCTGCCTTAGATTTCCTTTTGATAGTATGAGCTCATCATCTCTTAGTCATTTTCCTTGTGTAAAATCCTTTTTAGGAGTGTGAGTTTGAGTGCTTTACTTGTCAAACATCTTGCAATCTTCATTTAATCTCTTGTCAAGCTCTTTGGGAATTGGGATTTGGTTGGTTAGTCAATCTCCAGAGACGGTTGTAAGAGGTTAGGTGAGCCTCGGATAGAAAGATTCACCGGTTGTAAAGAAAATTTGATCGTGCCGGAAAGACGATCAGATAATGGAAGAGGTTGAGTGGCGGAATAACTCAGCGACAATGGATGTAGGCAATTTTTACCGAACCACTATAAATTCTCGTTTGCACACTCTCTCATTATCTCTCTTCAATTTATTGACTTCAAGTTTAAATTGTGTTGTTAATTGTGGATTGTCTTCTAGAGGTTGAATTACTAGCTTTCATTGAATTAAATTGAATATTCGTTGAATTGCCCACATAATGTTTGATAAAATTACCGTGAGTGTTTGTTAAGTTGCCTTTATATTGTTCGATAAAATTACTGTGTAGAGTTTTTTTTTTTTTTTCATTAATTGTTGATATTTGTGCTAGCTCTCTAATAATTGTTTTTAGTTTTTGAAAAATTTTAAAATACCCAATTCATCTCCGGGTAGCTTTTGTTGAGATAACACTTAGCAGGTTGATGCAGACATATATGACACATTAAGAAGTAAATAAAAACGATAGTTTAAATAAGCCTGCCCTAGAAACATCATTAAAATGGGTTTGCCTTGACACGATTTTTAGCCACGTCAAGTACACAATACATTAATGTTGTGTTTGGTAAGGGGATTCGTACCCTGATTCGAATCATAGTTCATGATTCGCCACAGTGTTTTCTCTCACAAAAAATACACGTAAATCGAAAATAGTTATAATCTTATGATTCTAATCTATGAATCAAACGTCTCTAAGAGTCCGACGCGGAAACATATACAAGCACGACATCTACATGAGATTATTGCTCTTTTTTTCTTTTTAATTATATGCTTTGTTTTGTTATAAATAAATATTTTTATTGTGTTTAAATACTTTAATTTCATGCTTATTTATAATTTTTCTATTGGTGGCTCAACAATAAGGAAATGTCTAAAGCAACAGTCATGTTAAGTGTAAGACATGAATAAAAATAGGTTGTGTGTTGGTCCTGACGGCATAAATCGTAAACAAGCATAAACAGTACGGTTTTATTTTAAATCGTCATATCTATTTTACATTCTATTGGTTTTACATATTTTATTTTAATATAATTTTAATCCGAACTAATGTTTAGCAATACTGGCTTAACTATTATAAAGTTGGCTAAACTGGTACTTAAGGCCTGATTTTCTAGGAGGCTTCTAATTTTCTTCTGTTTTTTTTTTTTCCTAGTCTATATTTTAGCTATTCTGTATGTATCATTTGGATTAAAAAGGGGAAAAAACAAAAGATATCACGAGCCAAACAATTTTTTTAAGGGATATGACAATTGCTTATGTTTGGGAAATCGCCCATGATTTCAGTGACCCTTATATGTAAGAAACTATATGTTTCAATATACATGCAACAGAAAGTTTTTTTTTGTTTTTTGTTTTGTTTTTGTTTTGAAAGGAAACAAAAGCTACTTACTAAAACGTCAATTTAAGAAAAAAAGTCAAACAATTAACAATAAGAGTAAGTTTATTTTCCTAAAAAAAATATAAAAAAGAACCATTAAGTGGATTAGCTTTTTTCTGTTGAAAAAGATTATTAGATAAGCTTGAATAAAAAAAAATTATAATTCTAACACTTTTGCATTTCAAAAGGCAAGAATTTTTTTTTAATAGACATTTCTTTATTATCATTGTTATTTTGTACGTATTGTTCTTCTCTTATCTTGGTTCTATAGACCGGTGACAGCTCCACTTGTTTTCCTATAATTTGGTGAAAAGTATGCCTTTTGGTGATGGAGAAGCTTTTGATGAGTTTAAATATTGTATTTCTAATAATTTTATTATTTTAACTTTGTTGTAATTTTTTTTTGTTATTTTTTTTTCCTTGAATTGGATTTAGTGGATTGCTTTATTATTTATTTTTACTGGGATTGTTTTGTTAATTTTAGATGATATAAAAAGTTATGGTATTTTACACATTTGCCCCCTAAATTTGTATAGCTTCATAATTTACTCTCTGAACTTTTAATTTTAAAAAGTTACCCCTCAACTTCTAAAGTTGTCACAATATACCCCATTTTTACGATGATTGTGTTAAATTAGTTCGATATGCCTAAGGGTGGGAATTCGTGTTAGTGAGTCGTGTTCGTGTCAACCCGTTTATTTATCGTGTCAGAAAGCATCAACTCAAACACGACCTGTTTATTAAACATGTCAAAAATGTTAACCCAAACAAGACTCATTTATTAATCATATTAATCATATCAACTCGTATAACCCGTTTAAATTAATATATTGAATAAATAATTAATATATTAATGATTTATTTAACACGATCAAGACTGGTTTTTTAGTCTGCCTTGGTGAATGGAAGCCCCCTTATTTGCATTTAATATGTCATATAAACTTTCATGTTATAACACATACCATTAGATTGCAGATAACATATATAGTTAATCGTGTCACTTCGTGTTAGGAAGTCAACCCTAACCCAACCCATTTAATAATCGTGTTAATCGTGTCAACCTGATTATGACCCAAACCCATTTAGAATAAACCCAAACCCGCTAACTTCGTGCGGATTTTGAGTCGTGTCATCGTGTCGCAACCCGGATTGCCAATCCTAGATATGCCCCATTCAAATGTAATATAAATCTTTCAATGCCTGGTATTACATAAAAATATATATTTTTGAATAGGCCTCTTTTAAAAGTCTCGCTTAAGGCCTCAAATTAGGTCATGTTTTATAGAAGAAAAAATTGCATAATTTATCCTTAAAAGTGTATGGGTCTGAGTTTTGCCTTTTATACTTGATTAATACCCTTTTGTTAGTATAGTTATATGACTAAAAAAGTTACTAATCAAGGTAGAAATCGTGACCCATGCACCTTTAAGAGTTTTTTTTTTCTCCTTTCCTATGTTTAGAAACATGGACTATCAGTAGATACTCCTGTAGAAAGCTCCATTTCAGTATTGTAGCAATGATCATAATAGATTAATGGTACTCAAATATTTACCCTTCATTGAGTATTGTTGTTTTAATCGTAATATATTAATATGACGGTTGTAATAAATTAGGTAATTAACCAAAAAATTCAATGACAATCAATGAAATTAGATTCTAATGACATATTATTAAATTTTTATATTTGATGAGTTATAACCACCATAGAAACGTAATCACCAAAAACTCGTCAATATTATATGTCCACTTGATGAGAATCTATATATAATACTAGTCATGATGGATGATATGTGTTCAGTATTATTCATCAGGAAGATAAATTTAAAGGTAATAATGTAGGGTTGTTTATCGTTTGTGATATATATATTTTTTGTTCGCATACATATTTGACTAGTCTTGAATTTCTTATTTTCTGTGTTTTTTCTTACAATAAATAAATTAGAGTGAGGATTTAATATAGGAGTTGTTTGAGTGTTAGCCTTTTTTTTGTGTAATTAAAACTTCTCTATATCAACTATCTTAAGATAATGCCTCTACATTTTTACTCGTAAAAAAGTGCATTAATTACTCTAGACAAGCACGATTATACATGAATGATTTTTCTAACCTTCTTAGTTTACCTATCTTATCAATTTAATTGATGGGAGATTATATTCATAATTTTCTCTCTATATCAATTAAAAAAATGGCCTGAAATAGCATGAAAATGAGTATATATAATTTTCTGTATGTAATGTTTCTCATTCAGTTATAAAGGATTTTTTTTTTTTTAGATAAACTTGGCCACATTATTTTGCTCCTCTATTAGTAAAGTAAAATATCTACAACCAATCTGTTTAAAATCCTCAATTTTTATCATTTTTGTTTAGTACTTGTCAATGTACTAACATGAAAGTTCTCATTTTGATATGTTGTCCGTCATATTCGGAAAAGCAAGAAATATCCAAATTTCCCCTTTCAATATAACCACACTTTCCCTTCCCCGCATCATGCAGTCTCAGTTTACTTCCATTCATAGTACGTTTCTCGGCCAAGTACTTTATGCTTCTGTAATTTTAGGCATTTTTTCGCAATATTTTTCCAACATTAATTCAATCGAAATGTTGTCCTTTTTTCTCATTAATTAAAAAAGAAGATGAGAATATATATATATATATATGAGTATGATTTTAATCGCTACACTTATATTTATTCATTGGTGGGTATTAAATATTATTTAACTAATCATGTAATTTTCATTACACAGTTGTAATAAATTGGTTAGTTAATAAAAAACCTGTATAGAACTTAATAAGATTGAATTTTTATCACGTCACATTATAAAATTTTTATTTGATGGGTACGTAATAATTAAAAAATCTTCTACAGTATAAAATTTAGTATTTTATGAGGTGTATATATGAGTATGATTTTAATGGCTACTCCTATATTTATTCATTGGTGGGTATTAAATAGTGTTTTAACTAATCATGTAATTTTGTCACACAGTTGTGATAAATTGGTTAGTTGACTAAAAACTTGTATAGAACTTAATGAGATTGACTCTTTATCACGCTGCATTATCAAATTTTTATTTGATGGGTACATAATCATTGAAAACTCGTATACAGTACAAATTTGATATTTTATGAGGTATATCCAGGTGTGTGTGTGTGTGTGTATAATATATGTGTATATGTGTGTGTGTATATATATATATATATATATCCCTCGTAGCCATGGATGTCTTGGTGAATATTGCGTAAGAAATCGCTTTCAAATTGATTTTGTTTTCTCTAATAATGGTGTGTCCCCCCTCTGGTGGGATCTGATTAATTGTTGCTTGGTTCAGAAGTGCGTACATTTTCTTTGGGCCAACTCTCGGATTTGTATGTTTGGTTTCTCTTGATTTTGAAAGCAACCAAACATTAATATTACCACTCACAGCTTCCGATATATGTTCGGTCTTTGTAAGCTTAATCCGGACAATTCAGCACAAATTAATTAGGCGAAGTTTGAGTCAGCAAACACGCACATACATAGAATTAATCCTTATACTTTGAAAATTAGGCATATATTCTTAACTCTTCACTTGTTTTTAGCCAAATTTTTAATGACTAATAGAGATATAATTGCTAAATATGTGCAGATCAAAGTTATTATATGTGACAAAACTTGTTTTTTTTGAACTCCTTTAGATATGGGGGTACTTTGTATTTAGCAATAATTCGTGAATTGGACATCAATTATCAGGTGCCAAAACTTGTGTGTTGTGTCTAGATGCACCGTTGCAATATTGTACTAGTTATGGTGTCTAGAAATATTAGGAAAGCATTAATTTGTTTATTACAAATGATTGCAACAATCATAATCCACTAATTTTCAACCACTCAAAAATTTTCCTATTCAATATATTCATTTTTAATAATTTGTGCATCCATAACAAAATAAGTATATTATACATGAGAATATTGATTGAAACACTAATGGTGATAATCATAATTAGAAGTGACATTGGAAGCGCATAAAACTGGTTAAACGTGAAAAACTTTATAATAATTAGAATATTGTGCAAACATATGTACTGTGTACGTACTTATTCTCTTGCAAATACTATTAAAATAATGATCTACACCTATAAATTAATATAGATTTGACACTAGATATGACTTATTTATCAACCATTCCTTTTTTCTTTTTTTTTTTTCCTCCATAATCAAACAGATATATCTAGCTTCCGAAATATACAATTTATATAACATCTCAACCTAACATAAATAGAATTCATGCTAGATATGATTTTTCTATGTATCCGTATTCTTGTTGTTTCATCCTTCTTAAATTTAGAAAGTTTTTGCATGATTGGCTTCCTTTGACCCAAAGTAGAGACTTTGGATATTCAAAAGAGAAACATCACGAACAAAATGATAAAATCCATTTTTTCACATAAAACAATAATTTATGGAAAAAAAAAGCTTTTCCTTTCCAATTTCAATTGTAAACATGGATGGGATAATGGAGTTTACATTTAAAGAAGAGGAAAACATAAAAAAAAAAAAAAAAAAAAAAAAAACAAACAGAGAGAGAGAAAAAGGTTATGGTGTTTAGTGAGAAGAAGATATCAATATAATAATATAAACATAGAAGATGCGAAAGCGGCAAAAGTGTCGGCTTGCATGTGCACGTGCAGTAGCTATCAAGGGGCCCACAGTGGGGTGGATATGGTGGGCCCAACCTCATGGCCTTCACGTGCGCCACCGGCCCAGGCTATGTCTCGTGGGCTCTACCTGTCGCCCACCACACCACTGCGCAAAAGTGTGGTCCATTCCACCCAATCAATGACCATGTTGTCCACTACGCACAGCCCACTATGAAAAGGGCAAAAAAAGGAAGAAAATATATTACAGATTGGTCAACGGTCATAATCCCACTCCCGTAAAACAGTAGAACAAGCTTTATTATGTTAAGAATTATGATTGGATGTTAACTTTCGTGAATTCTATGATTACTTATTTTGATAGATGAGTGGGAGGCTTAGAGGATGTTTGGTTTATGTATTTAGAATTATGATTTAGAATCATTCTCGTTTTACGTATATTTTTTATGAGAAAAAATACTGTAGAGAACTATGAATCATGATTCAGAATCAGGGACGGATATAAGAAACAAACGTCACCTTAATTCAATGGGCAGCTAACTTTTTTTTTTCTTTTTTAGTTTTTTTTTTCTTGTTATAAAAATTTGTTCATGTCAAACACAGAAAGTTAAGAGGATGAGCAAAAACACACAAAGCCAGAAGTGATTTAGGGCCCGTTTAGTTCGCTGATTCGAGTTGAGATTTGACTTTATATAAGTTTTTTATTGTAGAAAAAAAGTTATATGTGACTGTTTGTAAGAGCTTTTTACTGTAACAAAACTCAAATTGGTAAAATAAACAGGACCTTAGACGAGATATTTTTAAATTAGAATTCACTAAATTATTAAATTAATAATGAATATGGCTTATTCTAGCCTTAATTGAGTGGTTCTTATGTGAATATAAGATCAGGTTAAAACCAAAAACAACACTCAAAATAATACTAACATTGAAGTCATCAAAGTGACATAATAAAAACACGTCTTTCTTAAATCAATTAAAAAATAGCCTTAGGTATCACAAATTTTTATTTTGAGTGACAAAAACATAAATATAGCATAAAAAAGGATGGTTGTATACATATTTTCTTTATTTTATTTTGAAAACTACAAATGTTTTACTTGAATTTTTTTCCTTTCATTTTTAGATGACCAAAGTTCCCTTTAAAAAATAGAGAGTAATAAAAGCGGTCCCTAGTGGCCGGTGCCAGGCACTAAAGTCACTCAGCCGGTGACCAAACGGTCATTCTCTGGGGTCCGCTTGAGTGACCAACACCAATAGTAGGAGTCACCCACTGGGTAATTACTCGTCATATATTTGGTTACCATCTGTTGGAGTCCTCAACAAGTGGATGACCTTCCATGATCCCATATGTGTTACCATATTCACCCAATACGTTATTGGTGGTCATCTGCTAAGTGACTAACACGAGAAACACCCAATAAAAATCACCATTTTGATGTGCTTGCCTATGGCAAGATTCGGAAAAATTCAACCATGTACGAGCTTTTGAGCTGATGCCCATAATAATAATATATTATATTATATTTATATACATATATATATATATATCATATTATAATATAATAT